>NC_135856.1:26112591-26360091 GCF_031162955.1 Sander vitreus | reverse complement strand
GTCCTAGTTCACCCGTCCGGGAGGCTCGCACATATTTTCTGCAGCGAAAATATCTCTAATCTATGTATGATGGGTGGCAAGCAAAAGGCCAAAAGTTGCTAGAGTTTTTGCTAGTTTTATGTCATCTGTGATGGTAAACTAGCTTTTAGTTTTAGACTAATGGTCGGACAACAGAAGCAATTTGAAGATGTCATATTTGTCTTTGAGAGGCATTTTCCACTATTTTTGGGCATTTTCTTGACAAAATGAGTCAATTAACTGAATATAATCCGCAGATTTATCAATAATGAAATAATCATTAGTTGCAAGTAGAGCTGGGCAATATATCGATTTTATATCGTGATATGAGACTAGATATCGTCTTAGATTTTGGATATTGTAATATCGTATTATGGCATAAGTGTTGTCTTTTTCTGGTTTTAAAGGCTGCATTACAGTAAAGTGATGTCATTTTCTGAACTTACCAGACTGTAACCGTTCTATTATTTGCCTTTACCCACTTAGTCATTATATCCACATTACTGATGGTTATTTATCAAAAATCTCATTGTGTAAATATTTTGTGAAAGCACCATATGTAATCAACATTACAATATCGTTGTGGTATCGTTATCAAGGTATTTGGTCAAAAATAGCGTGATATTAGATTTTCTCCATTTCGCCCAGCCCTAGTTGCAAGTTACCTCACATAGCTTTACTTCAGACTAGTAGAATGTGCATATTAGTGGGCTTACATCAGAATGAACACAGAGCATGATATTCTTTACTGTAGTCCTCAGTGTATTGTTTTCCTCAGCATGTCTGTATCTAGTTCTCCATGCCATCCTCATCATGGTTCAGGCGACCACTCTCAACGTAGCCTTCAACTCCCACAACAAGTCCCTGCTCACCATCATGATGTCAAACAATGTGAGTATGATGCACACAGACACATTTAACTCCATTAAAGTGCGTGCAGAATGAGTTCAGCCATAATATGTACATTTTGTTTTTTGCAGTTTGTGGAGATCAAAGGAAGTGTGTTCAAGAAGTTTGAAAAGAACAACCTTTTCCAGATGTCAAACAGTGGTAAGTGGTCAACGATACCTAAAACAATTAAGATAAGTGGACTGTGGATATTTTGTAACTCGGCCTTATGAACTTGGTGATTTGGTACAAGGTAAATTTATGGAATTGAGCTCAGCAGCAGTGAGTACAAAGTAGGTTAATCCTGGATTGATTTGTTTGTTTCCCACAGACATAAAAGAGAGGTTCACCAACTACATCCTCCTGCTCATCGTCTGTCTGAGAAACATGGAGCAGTTCTCATGGAACCCTGGTAACTAATACAGTGCTGCGCAGATAATATAACATTTCTGATATCTATAGGGCTGAATAATATATATGACAGTTAGTTACATCACACTGCTCAGGTACATCATCGGGTCCTCTTATTGTGACTCAGCACTGTCACTGACTGTTGTAACTAATATTGAATAGTGACACTAATCACTGTTTTAATGTTTGTCTTCAGACCACTTGTGGGTGCTGTTTCCTGATGTAGTCATGGTGATTGCCTCAGAGGTTGCCGTGGATGTTGTGAAGCACGCCTTCATCACCAAATTCAATGACATCAGTGCTGATGTGAGTCCCATTTTGCATAAAGTACTTTCACAGTTCAACCATTAGGTTTTGGTTAAGCGTGACAGCCAAAGGAGCAATGTTGTTTTAAAGACAGTCCAAAAAGCACATTTAAATTTGGCAAAATAATCTAACTCCAGGTCCATTTACTAGCTTTTTCTAGTGTTTTAAACCGTGTTTTCAACGTCTTCCAGTCCTCATAGGCGGATGGAGTTTGCTCAGGTAATGGACTTTAATTCCATTTTGTATTTACAGGCTTTTAGCAGAGTCACTACATATGTTAGCCAGGCATACATGTATTGTTATTTACAAAACAAGTTGGGATATTCAGGAATTCCATCAGTTTGCATGTGAGTTGTACTATAGTTTTAGGGCAATAGGTCCTAATAATCATTTGCAGGATGTAAACAGGAAGTACAATGTTACCATGGATTCAGTTAGTCAGGGGTGGGTTAACTTGAGCCCTGTTTTCTTTAGCCTGTGTTTGTTTACATTTTGGCTAATTTGCACCATTAAAAGTATGCTGAAGTAGCTATTAGCAGTTCCTCTTTGCACTGTACTCATGGATGAACAGACAACTATCACTGGATTACTTTTATACAGAAGAACACTTAAAAACATGATGATTCTTGGACAAGTTCTGGAGTTTAAGGAGCATCTTTTTTCATGAGTCTAATCTGATTTATTGATGTTTATTTGCGATGGACATTAGAGATAATGGTGTCTCTGTAAAGTAATAGTCACACACTCAAACAAAAAAAGTGTGATTCTTGACACAAACTGTGGCAATCAGCGGCAGGGGTTTAATAGCTCGTAGTGATACCTAACAATGACACAGATCTGTTTTGGGTGGTGTTGTTCGAAACTCCATCCACTGACGAAGACGGTGAGATGCAGTCGAAAACTCAGGAAAAACTTAGTAAGTGGACCTTGAGTTAAGATTATTTTGTTCACCTACTTTTTTTTTTTTTTTTTTAAGTTGAAAGAATCTTTAAGCTCCACAGACTTTGCTCTTTTCTGTGTTTTTTGTTTTACAAACTGGTGTTTCTCACTGTCTCACACACCCACACACTCACACCAGATACACTTTAGTATCAGAGGGGAAATATCTGTCAGCTGAGCCATTTTCTCTTGTTTCATCACAACTTTGTTTTCTTTCCATTTCCTTCCTTCATGTGTTCTCTTCCTATTTGATTACTTTCAAGGAGTTGTAACTGTGGTTATGTAATGGAAACCAACTCCACGGGAAGGGCTTAACCCCTTTGTCTCCAAAGTGTTAAACCTAAACACACAAACCTCGCTCACACGTAGTAAGCGATGCGCTCGTGCATCCATGCTCGTCCACATTTAATCCATGTGTTCACATTTTTGTTTTTGTCTTTTTACTCTGGTTTATTCAAAATCTTCTGCCACTACCCACACTTTACTTTCACTTTACACTTGCACATAACTGATACATACAACTCCAATACCAGATACTCAGTAACTATATTTGTTTGATATTTTGATGTTCATACTTTGGCTGACTAATGCTGTGTTACTGTCATTTTCCAGGTATACGGGGAATACAGAGCCAGCCTTGCCTTTGACCTTGTCAGCAGTCGACAGAAAAATGTGAGTGAAATGAGTTCAAATAGCTCACATTTCTCAAACTTGAGATCAGGATCCCATGTTGGGTCTCTTGTTATGCACATAGGGACACAGAAAATGGGTGTATTTATACTTGTCTTAGTGTTATTTGTCATAATAATGTGTATATAATGTGTAATACTGTATATCGTCATTCTTACATAACCCCACTCTGGTGCTCCACTGTGCTCCTGAAATACAGTACATAATATTTCATATTTAAATAGACTTGATAACAATCACATTGCTAATTGCTCAGGTCAAATTAAGTCAGGTCATAAAAGTTTGAGAAACTTTTAACTACGGGTGAGCATTATGGATAAAATCTTCTGTCATTCATTTGTGATTGCTTGTCTGGTGTGTGGTACTGCTGGCTGTAAATCTAATTGTACCTCTGGGATAATAAAGTTTCCTTTCACCTATATTGTAATATCAGTATATATAATTGTAAAACCGGTTTTCATTGTGGAAGGCCGCTCAATGCATTGCAATTGAAAATGTGGAGAAAAAAAACACCTGTGCTTGTTTTGTTTTTTTTCTTTTCTATTTTCTTGTGATTTGTTAAGTTGCACTACGTTCAGCTCTCTCAGACAACATAGTTTATAGATAAACTAACCAGACGAGAATGTCTGTATTAGTCTGATCCAGTAAAAAAAAGTACTTGTAAAAGACTGAATGCCAAACCGAATGATATTTGCAATATTAAGGAGATGTCCTCTAATCTTTCCTGATTTGACATGTCATAATTATAAGTGTTATGGAATGACTAATGCATTGGTTGGGTAGGAATAATAATGTTGATTGTTGTTGATGCGTTGTAAAATGTCTAAAATGTGTCTCCAGGCTTACACAGACTACAGTGACTCAGTATCCAGAAGAATGGGCTTCATCCCCCTTCCTTTAGCTCTGCTGGTCAGTCACTGTTTATAGAAATATCCATTGGTATTGTGTATTTTGACTGTATAAACACTTATACACAGTATATACACAGTCTGATTATGTGTGTGTGTGTGTTTCTTTTTTCAGTTGATCAGAGTCGTGACCAGCTCAGTGAAGATCCAGGGTTCGCTGTCCTTTATGTGTGTGCTGCTCTTTTACCTGGGGTAAATGTCAATTGTTTTTTTCTGAGTTTTGAACACACATTTGCAGTGTTACTAGTGTTTCTTAATGTGTGTGTTTAGTTCTTAATGTTGACCCTTTTTTACATATCCACGTGTTTTTTGTGTGTGTGTGTTTGTGAGCAGGATGATCACTCTGAAGGTGCTCAACAGTATCGTTCTGCTTGGGACGTCCTGTGTGTTCGTCAAAGAGGCCAACATGGAAGAAAAGCTCTCGGACCCTCCTCCCTCTGTTGTCTCCAGCCGTGCAAACTCTAGAGCTCACCGCACCAAACACTTTCACACTTCACCACAGCAAGGTAATAATAACCAGTTTATCTACCTCTCTATTCCTAAATGGCTAAATACAGCATTTGTTAAATCCAATCTTTGTTAGTTACTGTTGCTACGCCTGTTTAACTTTCTATTCTCGCACGTTACATATGCAGTTTACAATGATAACAGCGACAGATTTACCACTTTAAATTCAAAACATTGGATCCTTGATCGTCGATTTTGTCAAAATGACAACTGTAACTGACAGATTCTATCTGCTGTAGTTGGCAAGCTGATTAAACTAACTATAGCACCATACGTTTGTTAAAAAAGCACTGAATGACTTTAATGTTTCCAGCTGACTCATTTCAAATCAAGAAACTTGTAAAAGTGGTCTTAAATTGTTTGTTTGGATGCTTAGCTGTTTGCATTTATTATTAAATGTTAACGTTAACAAGAGAAAAGCTCTTACTTTGAGGATTAACTGATGTGTTTGGCAAATATATAAATGTATATAGTCTCGGATAATGTTCGCTTCATGTTGCTGAAGTGTAACAGGACAGAGCTGTTAACGTTGCCCTACTCTGATATAGTAACATCCAGAACTGACTTTCGTACAAAAAATACTACACAGTGGATGTTCTAGTCGTGAATGACATTTCACTAATTTAGTATCACTATTTGAAGGCTAAATATCACTCTTAACTACAGCCCCATGCACATGGTAAAGAGAAATTCAAAGCTTTCCAGACCTGCCATGCCTAGTTACAGTTGCTAAGCTATGATTGTACGATTGCTCTTTGGTGAAGGGGGTTTAGTAAACTGCCAGTTGTGTTATGTTTACTGTACAATAAACTCTGCCACTCGCTCTCTAATAGAACCCGCAACTGACAAAGGAGGAATATCACTGGCAGCAGACAATCCTCCGCCCCCCAACATGGCAGAGACCTCTGACCCAATACTCCCCAAGAGCGACTCGGACACATTCCTGACCACGCCTGACGAGGAAGACGATGACAAAATCATTAACGCCGACACAGGACTGGAAGGGGACAGACTTGAACACAGAACGCCCAAGAAAGATTTGCTGGAAATAGACCGTTTCACCATCTGTGGCAACAGAATAGACTGAATGTTGCTCGCATAAAACAACACGTCAGTGTGTCCTGCTTGCTGAAACGGCAAGTTTCAGGGATCAGACGCGGGTCATGGAGCATGCTCAGACCGGACATATATTTGTGCACCTGACCCCTGGAGTATTTATTTATTTATTACTGACAAAACCAGCAAAGGCATAACACTGTTACTTCAAGCATCAGAGGCCGCTTCAGATGTTTCCATCTAGACCAGTCGATGCCTCGTGAACCAGGTCGACTTTGACGATGGGTCTTGGTTGCCATGGCGACCTGCACACATGCTTGCTGATGACGATGATGGGTCAAAACTGGCATGCAGAGCTGGAGCAGAGCACAAAGAGTGTGAAATAGTACAACGTGGGTCGCTGTGTGATCACAGGAACATGACAGCTGGACTGTGCAAGTACGTGTTCAAAAGCACAATCATGTGTACAGCGCAGAGTTGTTTTTAGAAAGAACAAAACTTTTTAAAAACAAATTTGATTTTGATTTTAATATTTGAAATGAAGTTTTTATTAAGAATATTAGAATATAGATTTCATTTTTTTTTTTCTAAAATTGACCTGCAGGACTAAGACTCACAATCGCGGAAACACATTGTTGAAATCTTCAGATTGCTCTGCAGACACACACTCCCCACCAACACACATTTTAAGAAGACTGTGTTTAAAGTGAGCTACTGTGATGAGCCCAGATGTCCATAGCTGTCAGACATGGCAGCAGTGACACTAAGTACAATCATATGTGCAATGGCTTTGGTCACAGAGGTGGCTTTACCTATTAGACACGGATACAAGTTTGGAGGTTTTAGTATCATGCAATATGTATTGATATTGTTATTGAGATAAGATGGTGCCTGTTTGTAAAGACAGAAGTATTTATTTTGAAGTGGACTCCAAGCCCAACAAGTTTGGAAGATATTTCATTTTTTTCATATTTGTTCCAATATGCTCTCATCAACATGCACTCATCATTCAAGCATGTAGCCTACAGATAATCACGTCCTGGTGTAACACCATTGTGTTCTTGGTCTTGTTTCAAATTCATGGTGTGTGACAGTGGCATACCACCATCAAGTTAACATGTTTTGCAATTCTTTACCATTATCTTGACAGGGATGAAAATTATTCAGATTACATGTATGCAGGTGAAATGTTCGAGCATGCCTGAAGGCTGATGAGGGTGAATCGCCTGTCAATAACAAGAATCAAGAAGGATCATATCAGCAGCACCGTGTGAACCCAGCAATTTGCAATTTGCCAGAGAGGAGTTGTTTGACAAAGGTTGCTGACATTGTTTGCTGTGGTCATTGGCTTTTGGCTTTGGTTAATGGAAGAAACTCTTTCCAAATGCTTGCCCTGAAATTCATTGTTCAGAAAAAAAGATTAAATGTAATTAAATGTTTGAGAGGCACAAACTAGGGTTAAAGGAATAGTTGGATATTTTGAAATGGGGTTGTATGAGGTAGGCTTATCCGTAGTCTAGTGTATTACCTACAGTAAAAGCAGTCAGCACACCCCCAGTTACATTATGAGAAGCAGGCAGGAGTACTGACAAGGCAGCTAATGTACTGCTGTGGATGGAGCCAGTAGCAAAAATGTATTTTAGCCACCTAAAGAAAAGGCCCACCTAAAAAAAAAAAAAAAACTATCTGTTAAAGTGTACACTATATTTTCACCGCTTTACCTTGCCATTAAACAGCCCTTTCCTTTCCACAGAAGTTTCCCCTCTCTTTTGACTGTTCAGTCTCCCTCTGCAAAAGTACTCCTGTATACTCTGGCTCATAAAGTGATCCTCTTGTTTCCACAGTTAAACGGCATTTCATCAGTGCTGTCATAATCACTTGTTTTTTTTCTTGTATTTGTTGCCTCTTCCATAAACCACTGAAAGTCTGACCCAAACAGCTGATCTGCACGGTACAGTTGCACTTCTGTGTAGGAATACAAAAGTTCTACGGTTAAGAAAATGTAGTGCCAAAGGAAAGGGCTGTCTGATGGCAAAGGTAAAGCAATGAAAATATTTTAAATATAGCATGCATTTAAACTGATAGTTTTTGTCAGGTGGGACATTTTTTTAGGTGGCTAAAATATGTTTTCCACAGCAGAACATTGCTTTACTTCTGTGTTGGTACTCTGGTCTCTTTCTTAAAACTGGGGGCGTGCTAGTCTACATACACAACGTTCCACTTCTGGGATTGCTCCGTTGCTGCCGGAAATTCCGCTGGATGTCCCTCATTTAGGCCGGATGTCCATTACCTAGGGCTTTCTTTGTGTTGGCATTTTAAACTCCGGCTGATTTATGAGATCTATGGTTAACTACTCCTCAGATCTCTGCAGGGTAAATCCAGACAGCTAGCTAGACTATCTGTCCAATCTGAGTTTTTTGCTGCACGACTAAAACAACCTTTGAACGTACATGTTTCAGTTCCTTCCATCCCGAGGCTATTTTACAGGGGCCTTTGTGCCATACGGCGCATAGCGCCACTCAAAACAATTGTGATTGGTTTAAAGAAATGCCAATGAACCAGAGCACTTTTTTCTCCCATCCCACAATGCTGTGTGTACTCGCCAGACCCTCCTCCAAAGCACTGTGGGAGAAGGTCTGGTAATGCGAGACTAGGGGCGTGTCGACCCTCCATATACACTGACTATGGATAAGTAGCCTACCTCATACAACCCCACTTCAAAATATCCCTTTAAGTCCAGTCAATAAAATAAATAATTGCAGTCTTGTGAACAAGTGTGTGTGTGTTCATGTGTGTGTTCATTTGCAGTGCCAGGATGGATCTCACAACCTAAAGACGTATGACTCGGATATTTCATCGTTTATATTTTCATGTACAAACCCATCTACAGTATGTAATGCATCTCCTACGTGGTAGAAGGAGAATAAAACAAGATTTTGTTTTGTAACCCTTTCTCGTGTGATCTGTCTAACTGTGAGAGAGAGAGAGAACGGGAACAGTGGTGGGTGTTTCAGGAGTCACTGCAGGCTCTATTCACAGGGCAAACACTGCAGTCCACTGTTCCCCCTGAATGACCATTTGGAGGGGATCTGTCATCACAGTCATTCACACTCAGGGACTTTTATTTCAAGGTTCAAACTCTGATAAATGATTTGCCTCTGGATACATTACTTGTGTTTTCTTGATTACCGCAACATACTTCACATGTACAGTGGGGCAAAAACGTATTTAGTCAGCCACCAATTGTGCAAGTTCTACCACTTAAAGATGAGAGAGGCCTGTAATTTTCATCATAGGTACACTTCAACTATGAGAGACAAAATGAGGAAAAAAAAATCCAGAAAATCACATTGTAGGATTATTAATGAATTTATTTGCAAATTATAAATAAAAGTAAAATAAGTATTTGGTCAATAACAAAAGTTCATCTCAATACTTTGTTATATACCCTTTGTTGGCAATGACAGAGGTCAAACGTTTTCTGTAAGTCTTCACAAGGTTTTCACACACTTGCTGGTATTTTGGCCCATTCCTCCATGCAGATCTCCTCTAGAGCAGTGATGTTTTGGGGCTGTCGCTGGGCAACACGGCCTTTCAACTCCCTCCAAAGATTTTCTATGGGGTTGAGATCTGGAGACTGGCTAGGCCACTCCAGGACCTTGAAATGCTTCTTACGAAGCCACTCCTTCGTTGCCCGGGTGGTGTGTTTGGGATCATTGTCATGCTGAAAGACCCAGCCACGTTTCATCTTCAATGCCCTTGCTGATGGAAGGAGGTTTTCACTCAAAATCTCACGATACATGGCCCCATTCATTCTTTCCTTTACACAGATCTGTCGTCCTGGTCCCTTTGCAGAAAAACAGCCCCAAAGCATGATGTTTCCATCCCCCATGCTTCACAGTAGGTATGGTGTTCTTTGGATGCAACTCAGCATTCTTTCCCCTCCAAACACGACGAGTTGAGTTTTTACCAAAAAGTTCTATTTTGGTTTCATCTGACCATATGACATTCTCCCAATCCTCTTCTGGATCATCCAAATGCTCTCTAGCAAACTCCAGACGGGCCTAGACATGTACTGGCTTAAGCAGGGGGACACGTCTGGCACTGCAGGATTTGAGTCCCTGGCAGCATAGTGTGTTACTGATGGTAGCCTTTGTTACTTTGGTCCCAGCTCTCTGCAGGTCATTCACTAGGTACCCCCCGTGTGGTTCTGGGATTTTTGCTCACCGTTCTTGTGATCATTTTGACCCCACGGGGTGAGATCTTGCGTGGAGCCCCAGATCGAGGTAGATTATTAGTGGTCTTGTATGTCTTCCATTTTCTTATAATTGCTTCCACAGTTGATTTCTTCACACCAAGCTGCTTACCTATTGCAGATTCAGTCTTCCCAGCCTGGTGCAGGTCTACAATTTTTTGTTCTGGTGTCCTTTGACAGCTCTTTGGTCTTGGCCATAGTGGAGTTTGGAGTGTGACTGTTTGAGGTTGTGGACAGGTGTCTTTTATACTGATAACAAGTTCAAACAGGTGCCATTAATACAGGTAACGAGTGGAGGACAGAGGAGCCTCTTAAAGAAGTTACAGGTCTGTGAGAGCCAGAAATCTTGCTTGTTTGTAGGTGACCAAATACTTATTTTCCCGAGGAATTTGCAAATAAATTCATTAAAAATCCTACAATGTGATTTTCTGGATTTTTTTTCTTTCTCATTTTGTCTCTCATAGTTGAAGTGTACCTATGATGAAAATTACAGGCCTCTCTAACCTTTTCAAGTGGGAGAACTTGCACAATTGGTGGCTGACTAAATACTTTTTTGCCCCACCAGTTAACCAGTGTAGTGTCATGTATTGTGTAAAGTGACTGTGAGCCATGCAAGGAACTGACAGAGGATGAAGGAGAGTGCTGATATATCAAAGACCTAACCAGGCTATGAATTTTGTGTTTTCCCTTTTTTGAACTCAAACCTTGTGTGCTTGCCAAAACTTTACTAGCCTTAACCGTCTATCTATTCAACGTCAGAGCTGAAGGTCAGCTGCTCAGTGACCACAGTAGAGTCATTGACCTGCCTCACATTCATTCAGAGATCCGCTGAGATTAACTTCTAGTTCAATTCTCTCATTAGACACCATAATGCTATCTGACCTCTACTGCTGTATAGGTGACTAAGTCTAAAAATTGCAAACACACTTCAATTCTTAGCTGCATAAACATTACAGGCAGACCAGCAGGCAGGCACTTTTTACAAATGTGTGATCATTGGAGTCAATAGTGACATTATGAAAAAGAAAAAAATGTGATCAACAATATTATGTAGAAATCATGTGTACATCATGACGTACAGTGACTTAATCTGGTGACTATGACTGTTTATACCTTAACAGTCGTTTAAAAATACTCTGTTGCAATTAAGTCACGTATTTAAAAATGTAGTGAAGTAAAAGTATTATCAATATGTACCAAGAAGGTACTAATTTTACATTATTTTTATATTTCTAATTATAATTTTATATATCGCTGGGTAATTTGTGAATTACCCCCTACAAATAGGCCTATATCGTATTCTTAATCTGAATCTGGAAAGTAACTAATATGTAGGCCTATATTAGCTTCTGACATGTAGTGGAGTAAAAGAATCAAGTAGCCGAAAAATGGAAACACTCAAGTAAACTACAAGTACTATATTACTTGAGTAAATGTACTTAGTTGCTTTCCACCATTGTAGCTGACAGATGACAGGTGACGGACCCCGCGGTGTCGCGCGTGTCGCGCGCCACAGAAGCACCAGGCAAGTTTTCAGCGAGCACGAGCGTTCTTGAGCTTTACGTGCACGCGGGATTAGGCTACTCGCAGCCGGCCGGTGAGAATGAGGACACCAAGATAACGAGCTCATCCTCGGCTATTGGTCCTCTTGAATCGTCGAAGGTCTCCGGGAAAATGTCTGCGATGCGTCCGTACCGAGAAACCAGGAGCTAACGGCTGCTCGAACGGATGCTAAGTTTAAAAGTTTTCTTTCGGACGGTTGTTTGTGAGCTGCAGGGATAAACCACCGAGACGGACAGGTGTCCTCCTCTCAAGTCACCAGCCCGTCTCCCCTCTCCATCCCCCGCTAGACTGAAATACGACCGGGGCTTGGAGTTTGACCTTTTCTTTTTTGTACGAAACTGGACTTTTCTGAGCCATGTTGTGGACACGTTGGCTCGTCCTGTTGCTCTGCTGGGGGGCCACAAGCGGCGAGCAGCAGGCGGATGAGAGTGACGGGGCCCCGGCTAAGGCTCGGGCGGGCCCCCCCAGACAGCGGTCCCCTCCACCGGTGGAGCCGTTGGATTTTGGGTTTGTACCGGCGGCAGTTTATGATACCCACGCTTACTACGAGCCGGGGCCCATAGGGATTCTCTTCCACATGGTCCACGCGTTTCTCTACGCTATTCAACCAAACCCCTTTCCCAAAGGTGAGATTATCCTTCACCCCTCCTCATCCCCATCCATGCCCTTCTGTCTTCATCTTCACTCTTGTTTCTTATTCCTTTCACATGAGGACAGCTGTCAGGGCTTTCATTTTTCTTCTGGATAGCCTATATGTAATTGTGGATAAACACAAAGCTCAAACTACTACCTAATTATTCAATGCCTGTTAAACTAAATCCTGTGACTCATCATTTATTGACCTTTATTGTCAATGCAAATGTTTTTTTATTGGCCACAAACTTTGATGGCCTTCAAACAGAATGTGTGACCCCAAATAATATTTTTTTTGCCACAGATGCTCAGTACAGGATAAGAAATGTATAGGCTACATAGTATACAGTACATAGTACTTAGTAAAATAAATGACAAAAAAGATGTTTTGGCGCATAAATGAAAATGCATGTTATAAATTACAAATTGATCCAAAAACACACAACAGGTGCATCTATGTTACAATATGACCATGTTACTGTATAATGGCATCTGTCCAGCGTTTTACAAATATTACAAATTAAACATAGCAATATAAAGTATGAATGGACAAAAAACATGTTTGATCTGTATTTAGGGGTCCATCACACTGCAAATAGGGGATGCAATTAAAAAAATATATACAAATTACTGTCACAATTTTTTTAAATTTTTCTTCTGACTAGTTCCTCTAATTTTTATCTTTTTTTTGTAAAATACTGGATATTTACACATCTTTAGGTCTTAAAAATCCTTCAAATGAAACAATCTGAGAAGGAAACACAGACCTGCCAAGCCATAACCTGTAATGAGGGGTAACAACTGAACTGAAACCACTGCCCTAGCTATCTCTCTAGCAACAGACTCCGACTGACCTGTTTTACATCACAAACTAAACAACAAAGTCCAAAAAACATTGAAAACATCAAAGACACCGCTGGGGCATGAATTATTTGCACACTGCTGCTGTATCTGTTTTCGCTCTCTGAGTGTAAATCTGTACCATATAATGACTGACTCAAAGCATGCCTTTTAAAAAAACACTCCTAAAATGCTACTGGGTCAGAAGAGCAAGTGCACAGGGGACTGCATGCCTGTGCTTTAACATTATTGAGGTGATTAAAAGGTGATCAGGTCTGTCACTTGATCAATACATACATAGTGAATGATGCTCTCTTGGCTGCCTGGTGTAGTACAATCTGCCTGTACAATCCAGTGACTGATCTATAGAGCTACAACCAGGGTACAAAATTAGCACCATCCACCATCCAAATGCTGGTAAAATATGCGAGTGGCTGGTATTTGCTTCACTCACCAGCCAAAAGAAACAAAACAATGGTAATCTATTGCATGGCTGGTCAAATTTGAACATTAGCCATTTGGCTGGTGGACGAAAAAGTTAATTTTGCACCCTGTAGGCTACAACCTACTCAAAGCAGTGTGTTTTTGTATAACTATGAGTGGTCACGTTGGAGGATGACATAGTGCAATAGGATTGAAGGTTTTAAGTTGCTGCCATTTTGGTGTCCAGGGTTAGTGCAGCTGGCTGGGTAATCAATTAGCAGATCAGCGATTAGAAGAGGCTTTCTCAGTCACCTGCATCACTGCATAATACCTTAATCTACTAGACCATATGCTGCTACTGCCAGGGACTTTCCAGTATGGATGACTGTCACACATCACATATCATATTTATGCAAAATCATGCATGTTGCTCATACACATCAAACACACACACATACCTCCAGGTTCATTATTACACAGTTTACAGCATTTACGCAAGGCAGTCGGTTGGGCCAGTTCAGATAACCATAAACCAACTTCATTACCTAAAAAAACTCAACAAAACGTTCCTTATTAACCATTTGTCTGTGAATCCAAAAACTTAAAAGGTATTGTTGTGATTATTAGTAGAAGTATTTGTGCATGTTACTTGAACAGTTTAAACCATTTTTGTAAATCGCACTACAGGCTGTAGGTGGTGCTAGAGGAGCCAGATTATTTTTTTTAAATGACCTGCTTCATGTAGTTCTACTGCAACATAGGGTCAGTTTCAGCAAATATGACAGAAAGTTAGTTTTATAAGTCTTACCTACTGCACCTTTAACATTTCTCACTATGCGAATCAAAATAGCTTTTTACCACTATAAACAAATTACAAAGTACCCCAAACTGCACCACCACCCAGGAACACATTGTTTTCTTTCTCTACACTGTATACGGAGCATACCTGTACTTTTATGAGTATTACAAGTAGTAGACAAATGTACTTTCTTTTCCAGACCTATGACATAACACAAGCTGTTTACTCATGTATGTTCAAACTGCTTACACTAAGTTGCCTGTAGAACAGTACTGGTTGTAATAGTTATTAACTCACTGGTATGACTTGGTGTATAGTGTAGTCTTTTAGAAAAATATTTATATTAGGTATGAATTATGGACAATAGTAATTTGGGTTTGGTCCACATAGTTTTACATCCTGTGAAGGTTAGGTTGAAAAAATACAACCATAGAATAAACCCAAGTCCTGGAGTATTAGTAAAACAGCACAATAGAACATAGCATCAACCTCCATGGGAAACAGGTTTTGGACATATTGTAGGTAAGAACTGAAGGTAATGTAACACACTGCTACAACTGTTCTAAAACGTTGTTCTGCCTAATATACAGAGGTCTTTACTCATATAAACACAATTTATGTGACCACACCTACATAGTTTTCTCCCTGACTTCCCTAAATCTTGCTAAACGATTCTAGTTAGCATTTGTAGCAGGCAAACATACAACATTAAACTTTACAAAAAAAGCTACAAAAGGGCTACTGAACATGAAGTTGGAGCATTGCAGCATAAACACAATTTACGGATCAAAGAAATATTACCATTACTGTGGTTTCACTGACGAGGGTTGTTTCTCTGCAAATGTTTCTCCGCTGAAACTGAAAAAAAAAATCAGTTTATGTGCTATACATCTCCGTTCAGTATACTTCAGTATAATACGCGGATATTTCCTTGGTGGTACAGTATCTTATGTTGATACTCGTCTTGCGTTGAATTCTGTCGCCAAATCAAATGTTTTCTTGCTGCTGTCCGTGGTTGAGGTATGGGCCTGAGTTAGGTTATAAGTAGCTGTTGCAGAGGTGACTGAGTTGGGGTCAGGGCTGAGGTTGACCTGAGGTTAAGATAGAGAAACGCAAATCAGTGTTGGGTATACTGAGGAAATGTTGTTGATTGATCGGTCTTGTCGAATCACTTGGATTGTCTAAGGTTGAACAATCTCACAACAAGTATGTGGAAAAATCTCCACAAATCCCTGTTATATTAATATTATATAATGTAGTTATTGTTTCAGGTTTCCAGTGGAGCAGCTTGTATCTGAGTGTGAATTACTGCTAAAGGGGTCATCACTGGTTCATGACCGGCTCTGGCTTTTCCTTCTCCTGATTCGCTCATCTCTCTTTTTCAAATCTGTGAAATCTGTTTTTATGATGAAGAAGCGTTTTGGACTGTGTGAGGAGGCCGTGTCTTATCTCTCTGATATACACAGGGTAGATTAGAGGATTAGCATCCACAGGGCTAATGCTAACACTGCACAGCTACCTCTGCTACAGATGGCATTGTCACACACACACACACACACACATACTCACACAAATGTACACACATACACACAAATACTGAAAGTGGGTCACAGTCCTCGTATTTGCCTGTTTGCCTTAATTACTGTGATTGGTTGAAAACAGGTTGTTTATCAAGAAGCACATATCTTAAATCCGATCACACTCAAATTAGTTGTCTGCTAAGGATATTTAAGACAAGGGAGGAAGTACTCCCTACAAAAATGCCAGTGTGTCATGTATTGATGCTTTAGAGCTGCCCAAACAAACAGAGACCAGAGGAAGAGTTCTGTGTAACACTTTGCACATCTGCATCTTACATTGCAGCTAGCGTTCATCTTCCATGCACTATATATATATATATATAACTACTTGCAAACACAGAGCTTTCAGTGTGTTTTTCTTGATAGTAGACTGGGCAGCATGTACTTTGGGTATCTCTCAAACGCAATCAAAGCAACGCGCGGTATTGTATCAAGCGGTTGCATGGAACTCAGTTCTAGCTCAGATTGCTAAAGCGCACATAAAGCAAGCTTTAAAAAACAAGTGAAGCAACACCTAATAGCGCTAGGTATATGTGTATATTAATATAGTAAGTAGTGGTAATAAGTGGATATGAATACGAATATGTATACGGTAGTAATATGTTTGTGAGAAAAATATTGTTAGTTATACTTTCTTGATTTTAATATCATTTGGTTGTTTTGTCTAATCTGTCTTCATGTTTTGATGTTTTGTGTGGACCCCAGGAAGAGTGATGATGTTCTGCATCAGCTAATAGGGATCCTAAATATATCTTAAATCCTGTTGCGCTGAAACAAGAGACACTGATTAACTGATCATGGATGGGCAACAATTTTGAAGATCAATTAATTGTTTAAGTAAAAATAACAAATATTTGCTGCTTCCTGCCTCTCACATATTTGCTGATATTCTTAGACGTACCGTAGTAAACTATATATATTTCGGTTTTCACTGTTTTCTGATAATGTAAAGACCGACAATCACTAAATTACCGGTAATCAAGGAAATGATGGGCAGATTAATCGATAATGAAAATAATTGTTGCAGTCAGTCTCTTTATCTGAATATGAAATATGATTTCTTGTGGGAAGCCCCTTATGAAGTTTCTAGTGCAAACAGGGAACAATACAACATAATCCTCTTAGTTGTTTTACTCCTGCTCACAGTGGACTGTGTACCTTTCTTTAGCTCCTAATGCCATGAAAATACATGTACTGTACTCATAGCCTTGTGTAATACCAAAGAGCATAGAAGTAAGTTCTTTGGTAATACTGTGTAAAACCATACCATACAGTTAGTAGTATTTAAAGTGCTACATAACTGTGCTTTGGCAAACCTGATATGACTTATGTCGTATTACCTTTTGAACTGCAGCCCACAACATCACTTCCTATTAACATTGTGGCTCGTAATACAAATTGTAGAAAAAGAGTGACCCTGGCTCTTTTAAATTTTAGAGCTACAATCTCATTTTGTCACCCTCTTAGTGTTAAACCTGTTTCAAAACCATTTCAATCAAGACAATGTCTGTTCATATGCTGTTTCGTGGTAACTATTAAGTAGTGGAGACATGTTTCTGGGACAAATATTGTTTATCATTTTTTTAGGCTTTTCTCTCTCTTTTCTTGTCACATAGGGCATAGTTCTACCTCTGCAGGTCTCAAAAATCCCTCAAACAAAACCGTTTGAACCGATTCCTTTTAGATACAATCTCAGATGTGAAAATCACACTCTGGTTAAACTGCTCACAGATCATACTGTAAACGTGCAACCTGTTATGAGCGGTCACAAGTAGACATTGCTTCATTTTAAGGGGTGATGATGACCCAAAGAATGCAACTGCTTGTCACTTTTCTCTACCAGTAACTCCGCCATGGTCATCTTATTCCCATGACTGTCTTCTGTTTTTTAAATCATTGAATGTAATCTGAAATGTACATTTCTCCGGTAGGTTAAATGGAATTTAACGTGCTTCCTCCAAAAAGAGTTCAAAGTGTTAAAGTCAGCTCCACTGTCCAGGGAGCAGAGACTAACCAACATGGTTTGTGAACTATTGCCATCACTTCCACTGAATACTTGCTTTCTCTTAAAAAATATAAAAGCTTGAATCATTTCAAATGCAACGTTTTTCTGTAGTTGCGCCATAAAAGCGATCAAGTTGGCTAATACATTTCTGAAATTAAATATGAACCTTGTTGGGTGGGGGGGGGGATGCAGTCAAGCAAATGCAAAATGCCTTCTGTGTTTTGTGTGTGTGGTGCTGAGACTATTATTTTACTTTAAATCAGGCCTTTAATGTAAAAAGTAGAGCTGATTGTCAGGTTGCATAAGGCTTGGTCCACACCTTCCAGTAATCTCTCAAAGCAGGTCAGCGTAGGGGATTGTGCAAGCCTATATTTACACACTACAGTAAGAGGGTTGTAGGTTCGGCCTTATATATCACAACAGCTAACTAGCAGCAGTGTTTGATGGTTTGCTGTTGACATTTTCAGCCTTAGGGTGGCCTGAATGAACCTGTGTGTGTTTGTTCTGTTGTGGATCCAATGTTTGCTTCACCTTGTTTAACTTAAGTAAAATACTAATAGATCCAACTGGGGTTTCTTTAAAGGCCTTTTATTATGAAAAGGTGAAGAGACACACACATAGCATGTTCATTAACGACAATATTACTGTACTAAAAAAGTTGGTTTATCAAAGGTAGCTCTTCACAACAGTCACTGACAACATGAAAATACCACAAAACATATGCATGTGTTGGTACGAAATCAGTTCCTCATCCTGACTATTGCAGCAGGAACGTTCAAATTGGGCAATGGTCTGTTCATCCTTTCAGGTCTAACTCTGATGGTCGTTTATCCCTCCCGTCTTCCTTTCGTTTACAGTAGCTACCTCTTATATTGGGTCACTGAACTAAGCTCTCTAAGCTTAACTGCCCTCGTGGCTTATGCTAACTAAGTACCTGAGAAACAACAGGTGGCATCTACATGACTCAGATGTGCTCATATGCTGCATTTGCAGTGTTAAAAGAGGGAGATGTTTCCACCCTAAATGCCATGCCTGGTTTCCTGCAGGTGGACCCGTTTTATAAACACTTCTGAGAAAAGTAAGACAGCCACCTCCCAGCAGGAGATGAGGATGGTGTTGAGAGGATTATCCATATGCTCTCTCAAAAGACATCCAAAATCTCAGCTCCTTTTACTCACCAGAAAGGCTTATTCACAGACATTTTTACTTTTAAAGCACAGACTTAAAACCTCACATGACTTTGCAGCCAATCATTCAACAAAAGAAAACATACAATTCTCATTAAACACTCCCTGTTTGGTATACTGTGTATTAGGGCTGGGCGATATGGCCAAAATCTTTTCCAATATAGGTCCTTTCATATCTCAATAACGATATAAAATAATAAAGTTCCCCCAAGATTTTGAATATATATTTATTTATTTTAAACATTGTGCTCATTATACATAAAAAAACAGCAACTTTACTATTTCTTAAAAGAGCCCCCAAAACTTTGTAAATGCCCTGATTTTTTAGACAGTGCCCCAATATGTTTGACATTTCCTACACTGTGCTTGCAGGTATTCGTGTGTGTGTGTGTGTGTGTGTGTGTGTGTGTGTGTGTGTGTAAGAATCTGTGTTTACGTGCTGAGTAACTGGGTGAGTCACAATCCAGGCAGGTAGGCTTGTTGGCTGACCTGTATAAACACACAGACAGCTGGACTGAACTAAAGTCCTCATTGACAAACTACACAGATCAAATAGCTTCCACAAAAACACACAGCTGTTAGATATATGAGGAAATACATTCGCAATACTGTCCTCGGAAATTAAAAATATGAATCCTCATAATCTGTTGTCTGCTCATGAACAGATAAATGGATTTTTCACTCTAGCGTAGCTTGTCAAATGTTATACCGGAAGTGTATTTGATTGTCTGTGAAATTGGCAGGTGAGTCACTTACAAACCGTATACTAACTGTAAAAACAGTGTTGTGATTAAAATTCTGTTGGACTATTTCTGCGATTGAACTTGTGTACTTACCTAGCTGTTCAATTTTTTTCAGATATGATTGTTAAAGTCATTCAACAAAACATGGGAGGAATCAAAATAGAAGAATGGAGAAAGGTACGTTTGATTTACGTGATAACTGATTGTAACTTGTTTGCAGTAATTATACCTTTTTTAAATAATGTTTCTATCTTGACACTTGATGTTGCCTTTACATCCCTCTTTAAAAATTGATATTCTGCTGCCTCCTAATCTCTTGGCTGACACACTGACCTTGTTCTGTTTGTCTTTCTTTCCTCTTGCTACGGCGTTGTGTCTGTTTTTCTGCATGCGTCTGTGTGCATGTGCTATGGGGTCACAGCCAGATAATGTGGTCCTGTTACTACAGGTAAACTCCTCATAACATTATGTTTACATACGTAATACACTCTACGATTTCTCAAATGTGAGAGGGAATGACGATTGTATGATTCCTCTCCTCTTGCAGTGGATCTACTACGAGGTTGGATTCCTCACATGTGCGACCATCGGTATCACGTTCGTGGTCCTCATCCCCTTCATAGGGATGTGTTTCTGTGTGTGTCGATGCTGTGAGAACTGCGGCGGGGAGATGCACCAGAGACAGAGAAAGAACGCCGACTGTCAGAGAGGTTTCTACACCGCCTCGCTCATCGCCACCTCCATCTTCATCATGTGAGTCGGTGCATCTTCTTTCCAGTTTTTATCATCATGTTATTTATCATCACTAGGAGGATTAGGTGTGATTCTGTTCTCACTGTGTGCATACTTGATTACTGCATTGTAATGAATTGTTGATTTTGGAAATACTGATGCTGAATACTGGAAAAGTATTTAAATATATACTGTACCTCGACATGTATATATTTCCCAATATACTTATACTAAATATACTAAACTTAAAGTTGCAGATCCAAAAGTAACCTGTTGTGGAAGTGAAATATAGGTCCGCCACTCAAGGCCACATTAAAGGCACGGACCTGAACGCCATCTGCAATTTTTCAAATGCTGCAGTATGACAAGATTCAAAAAATGTCTTGGAAAATCCCGAGTCAGAGTCAGATAAGAAAAAAGAGTGTGTCTTTATATTTGTCAGGACAGACTTTCCCCCCGAAGAAATCCTCCAATAATCATTCTCAGATCATGCGGTGTAACACTCAGATTGGGTATTTTGGCGTCTAAGGACCTCCTCTTTGGGAAAACCCCCTAGTTGAGATCATTTTGCTGATTCTGTTCGTTTTTAGCTGAATTCACGTTTCTCGAGCCAAAGCTTGTGGCCATTCCTTGCCTCTGAGGCTGTGTAGTAGTGACTGAAGGTAGCACTAGGGGGGAGAAAGTCTGTGACTCATATTCACACAGACACATAGACATCACCTATCTATATCACATTGATACACATACACATATATTTCCCCATAATTCAATTAAAAACAGATTTTCTCACATTTTTGACACAGCACTGTACACAAATGTTTTCTATATTTGAATCGACCCTAACATGCTAAAATTGATTATTGCTTAGAGGTTAATATATCAACTATGAACCACATAATCCTCGGTTGGTGTCTGGCCAGAGACCTGTGTTGCATCTCTCTCTCATTTTCCTGCCATCGCTGTATTAAAGGCAAATAACACTTAAATTGACTAAAAAGTCGCTACAACGAGCTTCATAAAAATAACAGAAATTTCTGATTACTCAGTGATACTAGATCAATAGCAAGCATCATTTTATTGTAAAATGATTTTTTTAGCGCAACAAATTATGCAAAAGCCAAGGGGTGTGCAAACCTTTTGGTAGCACTTTTTGCATGTTTATGTGTGTTTCCATGTGGGTTCGTAAAAGAGTGCTCAAAGTGCCTACATTACCCATAATGCAAAACCGCTAATAGTTTTGGGGTTTTCAGGTGTGTTATGCTAGTAGCGGATAATGTAGCCTCGAGCCACAGAGATGAAGAGCGGGCTACAGAGGTCTGGTAACCTCACCTCTTTCTAACTTCACCTCAGTTTTTTAAATTTAGAAACTTGTAGTCTTCCGCCCCAACTGACCGTAAGTGGCGTCACTTGAGGCAAGTTATCAGATTTCACAGAGCTCCCGTTGGAGCCACAAAAGGCTTTATAAAACTTTTTTTTCCCCATATGGTGTAGTACTCCACAAGACCTGTAAGCACACTTAGATGTGTAAAATCTTTGGAGTTTCCCTTTCACAACATCTGCTCACACACAGACTGGATCATACCTGCAGTGTAGAAGACAGGTGCACGGTCGGAGAAATACGATCCAAACTGTGCAGGACAGTTAGTTGTTACTGATATCACTTGGCTGCATGTGAGAGGCCTCTCTGTCTGAATGAGTGCTTTCACATCACACACACACATGCACGCACGCACGCACGCATGCACGCACACACACACACACACACACACACACACACACACGTATATATGAGTACATAAAGCACTTTGTGGCCATATGGAGATGTGGCGATATTATCTGATCTGGTTTTGTTATTATGATTCTTTTATAATCTCTCACACAGAAGGGTCTTTCTTTTTCTCTTTCAATTGACATTCAGTCAAATCTTTGCTTTCTGCTCAAATAAAATAACTTAAAAATCGGCAACAATCTGGACAGAAAGTTTTTGTTTATCAGAAAGTCTTGTTGACACGTGTGTGGGATCAAAAACCTTGACTATGAAGAAACCAGAGTTATATACATAAAGAGATGTATGTAGCTGAGAAATGAGACTTTGCAGGCCAGTCATGTCATGTCTCTGTGATTTCTCAGTGAGTGACTTTTGAAGCTCATGCTGCAGAAATACATCTTAATGTAGCCATGCTGCCCTCTGCTGGTGAATACTGCTGCTTTCTTTACTTTGTGTGTGTGTGTGTGTGTGTGTGTGTGTGTGTGTGTGTGTGTGTGTGTGTGTGTGTGTGTGTGTGTGTGTGTGTGTGTGTGTGTGTGTGTGTGTGTGTGTGTGTGTGTGTGTGTGTTTCAGTCTGGGAGTACTCATTGCCTATGCTGCGAACCATAATGTCACCACCCAGATTAAGAGCACTCGGCGGCTCATCAACACCAATATGAGAGACCTGAAGACATTTGCTAACAACACACCTCCGGTATGCCCTCACACACACACATATGCCATGTAAAAGACACATTCAATAACAACAAAAGTTAGTGAATGTACATGTGTTTTCTGTTGCAGCAAGTTGAATACCTGACAGCCCAGTACACCACAGCAAAGAACAAAGTCCTGTCAGAACTCGACAGTAAGTTGACCACAGATTGTTCACATGAAGTTTTTTTTTAATGTCTCTCACGTTGTTTGCCTGTAGCTCGCTGTGTTTACCTACAGTAGTAATATATAACTAGTGTTGTCATAAAACCGTCTGATCTGGCTGTGTTTCCCGACAGACATTGGACCTCTGCTGGGTGGGAGGATCCACAGTCAGCTGGAGAAAGAGGTGGTTCCCTCGCTGGACACTGCGCTGCGTATGGCAGGAGGTAACACACACACTCTGTATTAGCCTTTAATACGGCCTGCTGCTCGGTTCAAACAGTTAAGACGTACCACATATGATGGGTGATATTTATGCCGAAATTCAAGGATAAGCCTCCTCAGCCATTAACTTTTTTTAATTTTATTTTTTTATGTAAAATGCTGTTCATGTTTTGTGTGTTACATAAGATGCTCACAAAACCTCAAAACTTGTAGCATATATAAACTGAAATTGTTGTTCTGCTGAACTGAAAGCACCGTTGCAACATATATCTAATCATTATTTTTGTGAATTGTTGCCACACTTATATTGATTTCTTATCAGTTTTCTCTCTTGTGGTTTTATTTCTGCAGAATCCCATTGTGCCTTTTTAAGGGAATATTCTCACCATTTTTTAACTTTCCTTTTTCCTCTTTGATTTCCTCGCATTTCCTTTTATCTAAAGCAAAAGTTGAGAATGCCATCAAAGGTAATCAGAGCTAATCTGAAGCACTGTTGTACCCTGTTAAACGTCTTTTTAATGTGGTTTTCCTTTGTGGATTGTTGATCTGTGGTCGGTGTATTCAGTGTTATTGTTATAATTTGGGTAGTTCTGTGGTGGTTGCGTGAATTGTGAATGTATATTAATATACATCGCATAAGGCTTTACCAGTTTGACAATATAAAACAACACACTGTTGTGGAATATTGTAGTAAAAGTAAAAGAAAATACTAACTTTTTATTCAATTTCATTCACCCTCTCTCTCCTGAAGCCATGCGGGAGACCAAAGAGGCCCTAGAGAACGTCAGCTCCTCCTTGGAGGTTCTTCAGGAGGGGACAGCGAAACTTCAGGCCAGTCTATCAGAGGAGCGTGCCTCTCTGTCCAACACCTTATCAGACCCTGCCTGCACTAATGGAGCTGTGTCCCACACCTGCAACACCATCCGCTCCACGCTGTCCCAGCTGGGAATCAACGCTGACTTCTCCGAGGTACCGAGAAACTAAAGATTGTCTGACAATCAGAACCTGAACATAATGGAAACTGGCATTTGAATTGCCATATTTTAACTAATCTTCCCTGTTTTTCTCTTTCTGTCTGTCAGCTGCCAGATGTCAGTCATGCCTTGGCCAATGTCAATACCATCCTGAAAACAGACCTCAGCAACATTGTACAAAAGGTTAGCCTCTGTCTCCAGCTCATCATCATCCTACTGGTTATGTTGTCACTTTCTTTTTCACCCATCATATTCTTACGAAACAAATCCTGGTTCAAAAATGTTTGTCTCAAAATCTTTTTCTAAATCCTCTTTTCTCTCTTACTTTCCGCCACCAGGGTTACTCATCCTTTAATGATACGCCAAAACTGGTTCATGAACAAACTAAAAACATTGTCTCAGGTACACAAGTGTGTGTGTGTGTGTGTGTGTGTGTGTGCGCGCGTGCGTGCGTGCGTGCGTGTGTAGTACTGTATGCATGTGTATTTAGTTTGCCTAACAAATAGCTGTTTTCCCTTCTTCTTTACAAATTATATGAGATTAAGTCTGACTGTAGTCTTTCACTTTCATATTTTTCCTTCTCTCACCTTCACCCTGCGTACTTGTGAACGATGAAACCACAGCTCTACCTCGTAAGTCCTTGTTTGTTTCTTTTCACTTTCTGTTAGAACCCCCTTTTTCTATGTTGTCACCTCTGAGTTCACAGGCCTTCTAATTGATATAGAAAAAACACCACTTATTCATGTTGCGTTCTGATTTCTTGTTTGTCTTTATTGTTTGTGTGTGTGTAGGAGTTAAAGGTATGCTGGATAAGATTGGCACAGAGATCAACAGCTTCTCCAAGATGTTCCCAGTGCAAGAGTCTCTGGTCAATTTCACCAATTTCCTCAACCAAGGACAAAAAAACATTGAGTCCTATTACCCACAGGTTGACCAATTGGATTTCTACAGGTTTGTGCATATGTGTTCGTTTGTGTACATTTATTTATCAGGTTGTGGGAACACAAATCTGTCACATTAGGTGGGACAAACTTCCCATCTGAAGGGAAAATAATTTGGCCTTCACAAGGTTAACTATTTATTTTAGGGTTAAGACTTGATTTAGGCTTAAAGTTTCTATGATCAATATTTTAATAATATTTTAAATATATTTATCACCCGAATCTACAGCTCCCTTCGGCTTTATGGAGCTTTATAGCAAGTTTTAGCTCATTGTTTGCTGTTCGGCCCACTTTGGTTCAATCTCATAGCTTTTATAAAACAAAAAATACTTCACACTACCTTCTCAGTACCAAACAGCAGTCAGACAAAGTTAGAGAGTAACAGCTGAACATAGTGGAGCATTTAGCAGCTAAAGAGCCAGATATTTCCCTCAGGAGTTACTGGAGACCAAAACAGAGTTAATAGAGAGTGAATATTAGACGTTTACATTTACTGACAGGTGGCCAGAAACACAACTCCAAATGAATGATAATGTTTCTTTGTGTATGTGTGAATAAGCAATCAGTTGCTAACAAGTGCTACATATTCATTTATACAGTGATGATATGATATGTCAATGTTGTGTTCCCAATTTGTTTCCACTGCCCCCAACTGGCCAACAAACCAGTTATTGCAGGTTTAATGTTAGAATGATGACAAGGTTATGGTTAGTTAGTATGGTCAATACAATACAGTGTCCTCACAAACAACAACTGTAAGCGTGTGTATGTGTTTCTGGCGCAGGTGGATCGGGTGTGTTGCAGCGCTCTGCATGGTCGTCCTGGTCCTGGCCTTCAACACCCTCGGACTGCTGTGCGGCGCCTGCGGCTACGACAAGCAAGCTACACCAACAACACGAGGCTGCCTATCAAACACCGGCGGCAACCTGCTAATGGCGTATGTTACCAAGACAACAAACTGAAAAGAGAGTAAAGCTGCGCCTGATAATCTCCCTCATTTACAAATGTATTACTCTCTATATAATGGACGCTAAATAGCCACTTTTAAATAAAGTGGCAGACAGTAAATATAGTCCACTATATAGTAAATAGGAAGTGCTTTTTCAGACAGATCCTAGACCTTTTCAAAGCAGACATTTTGACTCATAATACAGGTGTAAATTATAACAATGATATTGGCTACAATCCATGTAAGTGGACCAGTTCCAGGGTTCTGCTATTGTGCATACACTGCTACTTATATTTCTGGTACACCTGAATAAAACAAAGCCATCATCAATGATTATAGGATACACCTGTGTTTTTCCTACTCTGACAAGTCAAAATGTCTGCTATGAGAAAGGTTTATTCCTGTAGCATAGGTACATAAAGATAGATAATGAGGGAAGTATAAGACCGTTAGAGACAAGGATTGAGCAGGAGTTTGTCAAATCCATAAAGTAGCACAAGGTAAAATATGTCTTTAGATTCTAAAGACAATAAGGGCAAACAATCAAACTGGTAACTGACTGAGACGGTAACATTTGAATAGTTTGGTCAAATTTTATTTGAACTGTCAAGTTGATGCTCAGCTAATTTCAAGTGACAACTTGTAGATGTTTGTAGGGTTGAACATTTGTTTCATCTCTTTCCAGACTAGAACGTTATTTATAGATTGTAATTCATACATTAATGAAAATCACCTGAGATGTAGTAGAGACTTGTTACTGACACATTATAGTCTATGTCAAAGGACTAAATGGATCAAATCCATTCCTTAGTTTAGTTTCATACACACTTAGATGCTTTGCCCTTGCTGAATAGTGCATTTTGCCAGTAAAATGTTCTTAGCAGGTTCCTACTGATGTTTCTGTGTGATTATGTTTCACACACTCTGTCTCTTGCTTTTTCAGTGGGGTGGGCTTCTCTTTTATCTTCGCGTGGGTGCTGATGGCCATCGTGACCACCTTATTTGTTGTTGGTGGCAACGTTGAGAAGTTGATTTGTGAACCGCTGGCTAACCGACAGCTATTCAAGGTGCTGGAAACAAACTCTCTTCCTTCCTGAATCATCTTATTTTAACTCTGCTCTCTGCCTCCCTCTGTGTTTATCTTGGAGTTTAATCGGAGCGGGATCGTGTTACATAACGGACAACACTGTGGCTCTGTGCTGATGAAAATGCCTGTGTATGTGTCTCTGTGTGTAGATCATAGATACACCATTCCTTGTTCATCCCGCCAAGAAGAACTTCCTTCCTGGAATGCTGTTTCAGAATCCAAACATTGACTTGACTTTTGGAAGCTTGTACAGGTAACATACCAACAACTAATATTGTACATACTGTACATAAAGCTCCATGCTTTTTTTAACAGTTTTTTTTTCACCTGGACTCACCTTTACGTATTTGCACATCTAAAAATGTGTAAGCTGTTTTTTCTGCTGCAAATTACTTTTTTCTGCTCAAAATAAACACTAATGAATTCCCACAATAAAAAAAACTAAAATAATGAGCCACACAAATGCACATACATTTACACTGGAGGAGTTTCAGTGCGTTTCACTGTATTTGTCTCCTAGGGACTGCCATGAAAACAACGGCTTGTACCATTCTCTGCAGCTGGAGACCATGTTCAACATCAACTCCTTCCTCAACAGAACTGTGGTTAGTAACAGTTTACTGTGTAGGAAATGCTGATAAAAATCTGTGTTACTGATGCATTGGTGGAGCAAGATGAATGGTAACTTATATAGTTTATATGTGTGTGTTTTACAACAGTACAACAAGGATCTGGCCAAAGTGTTTGAGAGTGTGCAGGTGGACCTGCAGGACATAATGCTGCTGGAGCGGGCCGGCAGAGACAACCTCATAAACTTCGCCAACTCTGGAGTTGGAGAGATCGACTATGAAGCCTACCTGGCTGAGGTGTGTGTGTGTGTGTGTGTGTGTGTGTGTGTGTGTGTGTGTGTGTGTGTGTGTGTGTGTGTGTGTGTGTGTGTGTGTGTGTGTGTGTGTGTGTGTGTGTGTGTGTGTGTGTGTGTGTGTGTGTGTGTGTGTGTGTGTGTGTGTGTGTGTACCTTTTTTCTTACAAGGTAAAGCATTTATCAGTTTATCAGCATTTATTGCTCATCAGTGCCGAACTTCTGCTCTCCTGCCTTGAAGAGGGCCTGTGACCACAGGAACAAACAGTACACATAATACGTATTGCGTGTCCTTCAAAAACAGAGTACATTTACTAAAGTATTGTACTTGAGTACAATTTTAAGGTACTTAAATTTCCATTTTATGCTACTTTACACTTAGTTTCAGTGGGAAATATTGTACTTTTTACTTATTATGTGCTAAAGAGGAATGAGTCCTCTTCGCCTCGCTAGAGTTAGTGGTATAACAGATCAGAGAGAATCTATCAGCAATGCTATTGATAGAAACTGCAACTGGTTACAACAAAAGCCGCTTTCCAACCAAGTAGTTACAGGAACATAGTTATAGGAAAAGTCCACTTCTAAACAGATCTACTAACTACTCTCCCCCAAAACTGTTTTGTGTGTGTGTGTGTGTGTGTGTGTGTGTGTGTGTGTGTGTGTGTGTGTGTGTGTGTGTGTGTGTGTGTGTGTGTGTGTGTGTGTGTGTGTGTGTTTACCTTTTTTCTTACAAGGTAAAGCATTTATTTATGGTTTGAGACTCGGTTCTGCTAGACCTTCAGGTTAATAATACGCTTTCCACACCGGTGATAAACAGTCATAGTGTGGTTCTCTTTGTATGTGATTGTCGCTCATATGTGTCAAGGATATTATAATAAACTAAACATAAGTAAGCAATATGAAATTAAATTTGAAATAATATTTTAGACAAAAAAATTATCTTCTAATCATATTCACTTGTAAAAAGGATACATACAAACAAAATGGTTTCAGCTATAATTTTTGTTAATAATAATAATGATGATAAAAAGTTAATTCATTTTGGGAAGAGACTTTTCTGCAAATTCTAACTCGGATTGCATGCGTTGTTAAACTTTGCATTTCCACCAAATTCAGACTGACACCTAAATAAAACGTTGCAAACCTTAAACTGAAAACTGAAAGCTGTGCAAAGTGAGGGAATCTAAAACGATATGATCCCTCCTTTACGAGTGAATGTTTTTGTTTTGTTGCTTTAGGTAAATAAGGGAGTCACTCTTGTGGATCTCCTGTCCTTCTCCACTGACCTGGAGGCTCAGGCCGACCAACTGGTGAGTCAACATCATCATACCAACAAATTACAGCAACAGCTTAATTGCTTTTATCATTCAACTGCAAAATTAACATGTTGTAGACTGTAGGAATGAGATAAAAAATATTCTTAAACAAACATACCATTGTTCTTGTTCAATTTGTGTTTCTCTGTTATGTGCGCCATCTGACATTGCCTGTCACATATTGTGGAATTTGTTTTGTATGTCTGTTAACATACAGTACATGTAAAGGTGATCGCAAAAAACAAACAAAAAAACATACCAAATATACAGTTGGACTAGCTTCTCTGCAAAATGATTTTGCTTCGTGCTCAGTTTGTGTGAACAAGCTGCCCATTCACCCTGAGCACACATATACACTCACATTAATGGTACTTGCATAGTACATAGTATAGGAAGTGTGCCATTTAAAGGCACATGGGACATACAGTACCACAGAAGGATTAGTGTGTGCATGTATTTCTAAGGAAGGAAGGAACAAATTATAAATCATTGAGTTCATATTTAGTACCTATATATCCTAAAGATTTAACTGCAACAAACAACTATATTGTGTGTGTGTGTGTGTGTGTGTGTGTGTGTGTGTGTGTGTGTGTGTGTGTGTGTGTTTGTGTTTACAGCCACGTGGTGCTCTGGAGAACGCACTGAAAGGACACGCCAGCAGTATCAGACAGATTCACAGAGAACAGGTGGTTCCCATGCTGCAAGCAATGGTAATCATCTCTCCTATTTAACAACTACACTTCATACTGCACATGTGCACACATATCCTCTCATATGTCCTTTCTTCTACTGACAAAGTAAATGAACATACAGTATATTACTTTAAGTGACTCAGCTTCTTAGTAGCAGGAACAATCTTGTGCCGCCTCTTGGAGCATTTTGTATTATGCTTTTAAAATTGCAGATAATATGCGACAAAAACAATGTCCCTTAGTTCTCATTTCTGGCAAACTACACAAAAAGAGATCACAATATATATCATAAGATATTATAAGAAATTAAATAATCAGATCCCAACAACATAATATTAGTCAACATTTGTCTTTGCTAGCTGCTCCCCTCAACTTTACTTGTTTTCTCTCTTTTTTTCTGTCCGTTATATGGTCACAGAAATATGTCAGAGCGCGGGTAAGCCACTGTTGATACATTGCAATATAAGAGTGTTCTTTGTCGTGTTTGTGGTAGCAGTGTTGTTAATGCTAATGTGACGTGATATTTGGTAATTGAATAATTCAGACACGCAGTGATGCTTTGTTCGGTACCAATTTGGGTTTTTGTCTCCTCACACAGAGTACACTGAGCCAGAGTATCAAGCAACTGCAGAGGATGTCCAACGACCTGCCGGTGAGGAAACAAACGAAACACTACAGTAGTACTGTTATAGTGTCATTCTGTTATTCAAATTAATCTCTCTCTCTCTCTCTCTCTCTCTCTCTCTTAGGTCAAGGTCACAAATATCCTGAGTGCCATCGATGCAGCAGAGTACCTCATCACTCATAACGCCTCCCATGTGGTGAAACGGGTATAAAAAAAAGAAATAAAAAATTACAACAAACAGTATTATATGAGGAATATGAGCAAATGTGGATACATCATCTTCCTTTTTATTTCTTGCACCATTTGTTGCTTCAGACTGGTCAATCAGATGATATTAGATGGCGTATTCATCTAAAAACTATTTTTTTATCAATTCCTCAGCTCCATTTTCTGTGATTTAAAGCAGACATTTGAAATAACCACACTTAACAACAGCAACTTGTTTGATTACAATCCAAGCTTGGTTATTAGCACTACAATAGCAACTTTAAGATACTCTTGCTAGACTGTATTAAATTAGTCAGTATTTTACTCTACCTTACAAATCCTTACTTAGGAATCCACACCCTCAACCTCCAACCGACTGCAGTCACACATTTGTTGACATGTTTTCCTCTCTGTTGGTATCTAGGAAACAAAGGGCTACATACAGAGCTTGGAGGGTTACTTCAAACAGTACAGAGAATGGGTTAAAAACTCGGTGAGTATACTACCACTTTTTAGTATTGATGTCTCCTTTTTATATGATTTACAGTAGAGACATTGGGTGCCTTTTCCATAGGCACATTTAGAATTTGTGCGTAAAAAAACCCTGGAGTGATGAGGAAATTGTAACCTTCCTTAAATGAATACATAAAACAAACATAAATGCCATATTTACATGATGTTTCCTACAGTTTTTTCCCCACTGTTTGGGGTTCGACTGGCGTTCTTTTGATTACATCATCTCATTGCTCGTTCTCCACCTCTTGCTTATCTCGATGATCCAGCTCCTGATATTTGCATTAACAGATGTGGATGGAAACGGGCTGAAATTAGTATTTTCTTAAGCTGATTTTCAGAAAATGTATTTAAAGTTCGCTACATTTAGATGGGAACCTAGCTAGTGTCAGCAGAAGAGAAGAGTGTAATTGTAAGGGGCAAAACACTCAACTGAAAAAGGAAAAAATGTTCATGTAGTGTTGGATTTAGAATTGATGATAGTTACAACAATGAACAGTAAAACCCTCTTTAGAGTCAACAGGATGTTCAGGTTTCAGTGGATTACAGACGTTTTTAAAAGTCTCGATTGGTACCAGATTATCTTAACAGTTCAAAAAGCCACTTTGATTTAAATTTGAAGTCTAATAAGAAGGTTGAGGAGAGATCATCTTTCCACTGCTACACCATACTCATCAAGTTATTGTTTTAATTTCTGACGTCAATCATACATACACTGTAATCTTTTCTTTGTTTTTTTGGTGTATTTTTCCCTTACAGTTGACTGCAGAGGTGGCCCAGTGTAAACCCATCAGTAACCTTGTGGACAGTATTGAGATAGTAGCGTGCAGCTTCATAGTTGATTCAGTGGTAAGGCGTGTGTGTGTGTGTGTGTGTGTGTGTGTGTGTGTGTGTGTGTGTGTGTGTGTGTGTGTGTGGCAAGCTGCAAAGGTACACTGATTCATTTCACAGCTGTATGTACAATACATGTTCCCCCATGTGTATTTGGATTTCAACTAGAAATATAAATGACTCTTTGACGGTTTGAGGGAGCTCTGGGTTTTTGGGAGCGATGAAGACTGTGGAGTCATTCGGCCACACATACTGTACAAGAACAGTATGTTCTCAAGTCTCCTACACACTCACTCACACACACTGAGATGAGGTAGAGTCTGTTTTAAGGCAGGTCGGGGAGTTACATACACATAGATTCTTCACTGTTTTCACTCCAGACCCATGGAGTTGGAAAATGTTATATTTACATATCAGCTATATATCGTATGTGAGTTTGTGAGAGTTTAATGAAAGCTCAAACAAGTCACAGGCTGTGGTCAATATAAACAGTGGCTTTTTTTTTATATATCAGCGCTCCAGCAGTGCCTGCTGCCACTGTGCTGCATGTGCTGCATGCGTGTGCATTCACACGTGTTTATATTTATATGTTCTGTCCTATTTGTGCCTCATAATCATAGACTGTATATAAAAAGCTCGTAATGTGTACATTTCTTGTGCATCCATGTGCCATCGTAAAATCTGTAGGGCTGCAGCTAACATACAGACATCCAAACAGTCCAAAACCAAAAGATATTTCAATGACAATCATATAAAATAGAGAAAAATAGAACTTTTACATTTGTGTCCTGCACAATTACCATTTTGTATTTTTTTTATACTTCACTACATTTCTGAGGCAAATATGGTACTTTCTTACTGAATGTATAAACTGTAGTTACTATTAATTACTTTACAGATTTGACATACAAAATGTGGTCCATAAGTGATAATGCAGTGATAGATCAAACTACCCAACGATTTATGTACCTCGTGTAGCTATAACATTAAAATGCTGATTAAAAGGTATCATTACAAATAACCCAATAATATAATACATACTAATATATTACTCTAGAAGGATCCATTCTGCTGTATGAGTACTTTTACTTTTGATACATCACGTACAATATCCTGTTATTGCTACTTTTCACTTACTACTTTAAAGGATGTGAAAACTCTTTTTATCACTGTATTTGAGCAGCTCAGAGCAGCATTTTTAAATGAATTACTTCATCAACTACTCAGTCAGTGGACTACTTATTTTAGCATTAAAACTCTTTTTTTAGAGGTATTAGTATTAATTGAGTGTTACATGAATAGATCAAAGGTTAACTGAAAGACTACTTGTAAACGTGTTTTTCAGAACACATTCTGGTTTGGTCTGGGCGGCTGCTGTATCCTTCTGATCCCCAGTATCATCTTCTCCGTCAAACTGGCCAAGTATTACCGAAGGATGGACACAGAGGATGTCTTTGAAGAGTGAGTCTAAACACACACACATTGTTTACATGCTGTATAGCCACAGACAGCAATGTTGTTAGTTTTGCTCGTAGTTTTTCTGAATCTTTTCTGTAGATCAAAACAAAATTAATTAATCATCTTCTTTCCTTCTCTCTGTCATTATTCCTTTTCATGGCCTTTGATTCTCCTCATATTTTCTCCTCCTGTTATTTCCGCTCTCTCTCCAGCTCCTCTTACCCGTGGCTCGTTGCACTTTGATGTTTGTCCACTATTCATGCATCCTTTCTGTCCTCTTCCACGTGCACACTCCCTGTTTGATATGGGATTCTTCGACTTTGGATCTCTCCACATCTTTTGTACTTTTTTTCCCATCAGAAATCACAAGCATGGTCTTCCTCTCTTTGTATGGATCCTCATTTCATCATCTTCTCCTGCGTCGTCCTCCTCTTTTTCGACTTTGACTCTGAGAATCACTCCGTCCGTGTTGCTTTCAGCAGAGTCTTCCCATTCTCTTTCTCACCTGTCTGCCCTCGCTCTTGTGTTGCAGTATGGGTAATACAGGTAATCATGGTGAACACATGTGTGATATCCGCAGAGACCTCGCTTCGGTCAGGTACGAGCAGTGTTTCTGCTTGCATGAAAGCCACGGTGTTAATTGGTGGAGGGATGTTTTTCAGAGTCTGCAGACAGTGCAACATTTGCTACATTTCTCCACGGATGTTAGGTTTATAAAGAATTCCCCATACGTGTGTGTGTGTGTGTGTGTGTGTGTGTGTGTACATGTAGCTCTCCCTATTACGACACTCTGACCCGGTTCCCTCAGGCCTCTGCTCCCCCGAGCTACTCCGACTGGTGACCCAAAGGAACTCGTCGATGAGGTACTGGTCAGTTACAACTTTCCGCTAACCCTCATCCAACAACGATAACAAACATCTAAAACCATCTGAGAACCAACAGCCATTTAATCATCATCAGTCCGATTTCACCTAGGAGACTTTCTTCCTCTTTCTATTTTTCTTGTCTTCTTCATCCTTCCATCCATCCTCGTTGTCTCTTTTAACCGACGACGTCCATTCAAACATCGGGACTCAACAAGGAAAATGTTCTCCTGATGGAGTTGGTTCAAGCTGAAGATCCATTTTACACCTGACGCTGGCATGTGTCCTGTATCCAAATTGTGTGTAGATATGACTGATTTTGGGGTTTCGCATTTTGTGGTAACACAGTGTTAACTTGTGTGCTTGACATGTTGTTATGTGGGCTGTAAAAAACTTGCACACAAAGATATCATGAATACAGACCTAGTCCTTTATTTAATTTATTTTGAGGTGTCAAAGATGGAGTCAAGTAATGGCTGATACACATTTTTGCAACACATCAGTTATCCTTTAACATTACTTCTTGATGGAATCTCCGACTATAATGTTTTGCAAAGAAAATGACTATCGATAATAACCATCTTGTGCCTTTGGTGTAGAAATTTGGACCCTGAAATTAATCATTTTTTTCCTCCATTGACCTTGTAGATCTGAAGATTTTCACACCAAATTCAATTTCTGCTCATATAGTTTATATTTGCCTTGTCACAATTTTAACATTATGGGAACTTGAATGGTATGATTTGGTTTGGAGGCGTATGACATGGTTTAATATTGCATGATACGGTGTTATCTTTTGTAACCAAAAATGCATCATACGCTTAACCAATAAGCAACAGAAACATGACATATATTCATTTACATCTGGAATTTGTATTTGTTGCTTTTATTCTTCTACAATCTTATCACAGTAAAGGCAGTGACCGTTTTTCAGTCAGGCTAAAAAATAGTTTCCTACTAATGTGTTTTCATTTGGACTTTTCTGAAAATAATTAGATTTTCTCTTTTTCCACAGCGGACAAGAGGGCTGGAACTGATATTTTCCTTGTGGTAAGTGCTCATCTGTCTACTCAGGCATAATAAAAAAAGAAAACACAACTCCAGGTTATTTCTGACACGGCCTCCCTCTTTTCTAGGATCACTGGACTTTCCAGCTTTCCCATTCAGATCATGTAGTCAATGGACCAAAGGGAAAAACAACCATCAGGGACTGTGTGGTGAGGGCGTCCCACTCCCCAGAACCCCTTCAAGCCATTTGACGAGGACCTCAGATGACAGCCAACTGTAATTTATCTCTCATGCACATGCGTACTAGTCAGAGCAATACCACAACAGTCCTTCTAGTGTTACTGTCACTGTACATTATCAACTAATGTATCTGAGCAATGTTCCCACATAGCTAGTTTTGCCTGTAGACAAAATATTTGTTTGCACTTACGTTATCAGTTTTACCATGGTGACACAAGTGTACATTGTTTACGCTTTCAAAACTTTTGAAAGTTTTATATATTTTTGTTAATGTTTGTTTTATAACACCTAAGTAGGTTTTTGTAGAAGTAGCTATTTTCTTTATTTTATCTGTCAATATTTGTAATGTAGCTTGCATCATTTTGGCTCAACAGGTTGGCATCTTGTTGAGAGTTAGAGGAGAAGATACCACTTTTGTGTCTTTTTGTTAAATACCAGCCTTTTGGCTTAGTTTTGCATAAAGACAGTAACGAAGTGTAGCAAGTCTACAGCCATGCTAGCAGTTGTGCTTTGAGCTAAATGCTAAGGTCAGCATGCTAACAAGCTTACAATGACAATGCTCACATGCTGATGTTTAGTAGGAATAATGTTTACCAGGTTCATCATCTTAGTTTTAGCGTGTTAGCATGCTAACATTTGCTAATAAGAAATAATTAGTATTGGCAAAGTATTGGACAGAGTTTTGACCTGATGATGTCACTGGATGAAAAGTCAGGGATCTCCAACATTATTACAATTCACCCTCTGGACACAGTGAATATCTGTAGTCAATTTCATTACAATCCAATAGTTGTCAAGACCATAAATGTCTGTACAAAATTTCAGAGCATTCATTATTGCCATCCATAGAGCCACTAGCATAGCTAAAAATAATAAATTACGGGGGGGGGGTTACGCACCGGACTATTTCTTGGCCGGATTACTTAGAGTCTTTTTTACACTTTGTTTTTTGTACAGATTAAACAAACATAAAAACATGTTAATTATTGAGCTTCAGAGGTGCTGGTATGTGGATTTTGTTTGGCGAGGCAAATGGCCGCCCACCTAGAGCCAGGTTCTGTTTGAGGTTGCTGTTGCCGCTGTCACATTAAATTCATGCACTTGGGGAAATGGTTGGGTCTCTGTAAATTATGGAGGAAGGTCTAGACCTACTCTATCTGTAAAGTGTCCTGAGATAACTTTGAATTTGACACCATCAATAAAATTGAATTGAATTGAACCGTTTTCCCGTTTCCGGAAACCCCTTTTTTCCAGGTCATATTCCCTGACCTATGAGCTATCCTGACCCTAACCACTCGAAGTTAATGCCTAACCTCAACCATCTGCCTAACCACGTCGCTATCGCTGCTAAGATGGGCGTGGCTTGCCAAGAAAAGCTGTGATATTCATAATAATTAGCTGTAGCGTCATGGTTAGCATACAGACATGAGAGTGGTATTCTTCTTCTCAGCTAACTCTCAGCAAGAAAGCGAGAGAAAAAAAGTCGAACAATTCCTTTATACACTGAAGGTGGAAACTACCAGTTCTGTTTGGCTCCTGCCTGTCTAAAATAATGAAATCCTTGAGACATCAAGAGATCAGTCCAAAGTTTATCCTGGTCCATTACTACAAGAGGCAAACAGCTAACACACACACACACACACACACACACTCAGTTTGTGGGGAGGGGTGCAAATCTGTGAATAAAAACTTCAGTCAAGTGTCTGCTGTGTTTTTCGTTCATAAACACATGAAATATTAAGTAGATATATCTGCTGTTATATCACCTACTGAAGAAACAGATAGTATTGTTGTTCTTTTGAAGGTCATAAATCATCCAAATTATCTTTTAGGTGTGCTTTTATACAACAAATAACCTCTGAGCCACAGCTAGCAATGAAAAAGAAAAACACTTGATGATATAAGTAGAGCAAATGTGAGATGGGTTAGACATCTACGCCCCTAAAAAGCCACAGCCTGTCTGCCAAAGCACACAGAACACTGGGGAACGTAGAGAACATTCATGTAACACATGCACACAGCAGCTGAGAAGGTTTGGGTCTGAGAAGGTTTGAGAGATTTGACATGTTTCCAGGGAGCAGTGGGGAGGCTTGGCGGTGGTTGAGGTGGTGTGACACTGTTGCATCCTATCAGAAGAGGACTATACTAATTGAATTTAGGGAAACATCTGGTTCATACACACACATACTTCACTTGTTCACTTTGCGTTCCCGGTGTCTCTTACAGGGGAACTTTTTTTTTCTTCCCCACCAGATTGATGGCTATAAAAACAGAACTTCCTGAATGTACTGAGGGCATGTGTGCATTTGTACACACGTGTGTGACTTTGTACACAGCAGCAGCAGACGATACATACACTCTCTTGTTCCAATATGCCTCGTCAAAGGCAGGGCCTGTACTTCTGTTAAGTTTCATAAGTTGAAACTCACTGTAGAGTGCAGTCATGCCTGGCTTTGAACTTAATACCAGTTTGGTCGATGGAGTGATACTTGGCTCTGCCATTAAACAGCATTCATCTAGTATATATTTACTATGGAGCTCCCTCTATGTTCTGAGATTTCAGTGTATCATTTTTGGCTTTTCATTGTATTTTGTTTCTCCTTTATTTCATTTCATTTTGTGATTTGTAACAATGAAATTTCCCACTAGGATTACAGTTTTACAGTACTGTTTTTTATACAGTTTTTTGTTTCCTCATATGTGCATGGAATCAATCTGCTCATCAAACTCTTGGCATTTCCCAAAATGTCAAACCGTTTCTTTAGCTTTAAGAACCTTTAAACAAGACTATGTAGGTCTAGGTTTTGCAAGGTCATTATATAGCCAGTCCCAATACAGTCTGCATGGAGTGCTGCTCGGGTGTAAAGAAGGTCCCTCTTGTGCTCTTTGGTTTGGGGATCCTGGTTTAGAAAGGTTGAAGGAATCTGAGGCAGTTAAGAGGGTAATGATTAAAAAGACTTGAATATCTCTTGGTTATTAAGTTATAAAAACATGCCACGTTTCAGCAAATAAGGCCTTCATCAGGGGAAGTACAAAATAGCCTTTGGGCTGTCTCTTAGTTGTTGGCAAGTAGTCACATGATTAGTGTAAACAGGTAAAGTCACATGACAGACCAAAGGGCAAAATAGCAATAAACAAGTAGAAAATTAAATACAGAACATCTTTAAACCCCCTAATCTTTAAGTGTGTGGAACACAGGCAAAGCAGCCTATGCCATCATTTATCAGAGCACTCACAAAGTGGTCGCCAGGCATGGATAAATAAGTTGTCATATGAATAGTGTAAACAGGTAAAGTTACATAACGGACCATGTTCAGCAGAGGAAACCACACATCAAAAGTCTAACAAAATGTAAGGGCAAAGTAGCAACAAACATGTAGAAAAATATATACAAAACATCTTAATGCATTTTAATATTTAAGTTAAAATGACACACAGGCCAAATGGCACATGGTGTTTTTGAAAGGGCCCTGATGCCTAAAAAAACAACAAGAGACAAGAGTCAAGTTCATCATTCAAACCAGGGTATTGCATAGCTTTCAATGTAGAAATCCAAACCAATTCTCTTTGTAAGAGATTTTTTAATCTGTCTCCACCCCTTTTTGAGTCATATCTACAGTATATGGCCTATTTCTGATATCTTTAATGAATTGCAACTACCTCGGTCAGTCTCTTTGTAATGTAGAGTCATGGGATATTGGGGGTTGCTAGTTCTTAAAGCATGTTTATGTTTGGCCAGTCTTGCCTTCAGTTTACGCTTTTTTCTCCCAATGTAAAAACAGCCACATGGACACTCAAGTCTGTAAACCACAGATAAGGTATTGCAATTTATAATTGACTTCATATTATACTGACCTGATGTTATATCAGTAAAATAATTGGTATAATATTAGTCATATTACCACAATGATTGCAATGTCCACTTGTGGCTTCCTCTGGTGGTTACCCACCATGTTTACATTGTACAGGGGCAAGATGACTCCTCACTCGTTCATCATTAAGGTTTGGAGCTCTTCTGAAACTGATGGTAGGGGAATCTGGAAGAGCTTCTTACTGTAAGAGAACTGTTACTTTTCAATATGTCCCAGTTGTAAGCTGTGGATACACTGTCACTAAAAATACACGCTTGGAACTGAGTCTTTCTCAACAGTATGTCATGTGGCTCACTTCATATGTTTGAATAAGGACAGTAGCTTTTTGTTATTTGTTCGATATTTATGTTTTTAGCAGACTTTAACAAACACCATTTCCCATAAGCCCTGATGATTGCTACCTAAATGTCAGGGCTCGACAAAAAACACAAGGGCTAGTAAAATGAGTAAATGCTGAAGACGTTTTTAGACTGAAGAGATTACTGAAATCTCTCTGTGGTGGAACCAAACAACTCATACATCTGAAATGTGATATTTTATTTTATTAAGTTCATGTTTTTAATGTTGAGGAAAAAATATTTTCCTCTGAAATCTAGTGGAGTATAAGTATAAATTAGCATAAAATGACAAAACTCCAAGTAAAGTGGAAGTACTTCAAAATTAATACTTAAGTGCAGTACTAGAGTAAGTGTAGTTAGTTATGGCACCTTTGAAAGTGTGAAACAGAAGGTGAAATAAAGCACTGTTTGGCTGCACAGCATCAGTGTGTAAAGATTTAAGATAAAGATTTCACCATCAAACTGTGTGTGTACCTCTGTTTGCAGTGCAGCAACAACGTCTCTACAAAAAGTGAAACTGCATCTTAAGATGAACATGAGGTTTTTATTCTTACAGGGTCACAGATCAACTTTAAACCCTCAGCAAATAACTTCAGGCTGCAATTTGGCACCGGCCCTCAGTCCTCTCCTCCCCCTCTCCCCCTCATCAATAGTCAAAGAACCTCTTATGTTTCTTTATATAATCCCTAGCCACTCTTTTTCACAACATTTGGCTTCATGTGTGTACCGTCCTTTAGCCGTCTTTCTCTCCTTCCCCGCCTCTGCTCCCATAGACCTGTTGACCTGCTTCCCCTCACCCCTCTTCCTCCTCCCTGGGTTTAGGTTCTCCCCCTCCTCATCCATCTCATCCATCACTTTTTTAAGTTTTGAACATACCACACAAGCTTCATGTGGCCGCTTTCGGTGTGTGTGTGTGTGTGTGTGTGTGTGTGTGTGTGTGTGTGTGTGTAAGAGGGGAATAGAGGGGGTTAGTGCTGGAGGAGGAGTTTGAGTCCTTCAGCTCACCTGAATAATACCTTCTTTGTGAGCTTCAGCCTTATAAAGTCTCACTCCGAGGCTTTCTACCCTTGCACACCTTAACCTTCTGTGCGGAAACATACGTACACATCATCCCGTACCTTCATCCGCTAGCACACCGTCATGAGAGCCAGGATGAGATTGGCGCTGCTGTTTCTGGCAGCAGCTGTTTGTGTGTCAAACGCTCAGAGCAACAACAGCAGCAGCGTCAACAGGCAGCAGCAACAACAGCAACAGCAGCAACAGCAGCAGCAGCAGCAGCAACGCACCATCTGGGATGAGGCCATCAAATTCAGCACCAAGACCAAAGACTCCTGTACCATGGTAGTGTCTGGAGCCGGGGACTATACTCGCCTGCGTGTCTCCTGCAAAGGTCCCAGCCAGGGCCAGACCCAAGGACGCTCCTACTACTGTGACTTCCAGGGCAAACCCAACCTGTGCCGCGCCTACAACGTCAACCCTCGCCACTACTTCACCCAGATGATGTGGGACATGAGGAAGCTGAGCCACGCCTGCCAGGGACCCAAAGTCTACCGCCCAGCAATGTGCAAGAAATACCACGATGAGGCCCAGATGACCTTCCTGGCCTCCTGGCCCAAGACCACCACCCCTAAGCCCTCCAAGTCTGTCCAGGAGCCGCGTAAACCAGCGGTGCCGGCCCAGAACAAGCCTGTCACTACTCCTAAACCTGTCAAGCCCCAGCAGCAGCCAGTCAAGCCCCAGCCAGGCAAGGGCCCCCAGACCAAGAAAGTCACCCCCAAGCCTGGGAGGACCACTATTCGTCCCACAGAGCAGACTGACTCCAAAGCCTCCCGCATCGCCTCTGAGTACTGCTGGAAGAGCTTCCACGGCGTCTGCTCCTACTTCATCAGCTGGTTCCAAAACTGAGGCGATACTGCAGACACAGGTGAGTTAAAAAAAAAAAAAAGGTTTAGTAAAAGGTAGGCTATAGAAGTTAAAATTAAAAGTGTGAGAAAGACTAAGCTTTGTGGTTGTTTTGGTGTGAATGAATTAAACTGGGAACCACTGCAAAGCCAAAAGTCATATCAGTAGTGATTTGCAAAATGTTAGTCATGCACTCAGTAGTCTAGCTCGCTTTATACACTCAGCATAGTTTATGGGGCACTTTATCTCTGTTCACAAGATAAAGTGTGCACATTCACAAGAGAATATATCTCAAATGAATCACAAAATCTTAATTTTTCTGTTGTTTCAGGTTGGAAACATAAGCGTCAGAACTCTTTTCGACTCTCTTCGACCTCTCCAGGTTCTGTGTGGGATCCTCTGAAGTGATTTCGCCACCTTGCGAGGTCTGACTACCACCACTGCAGCATCTAATGGCTGAGCCAAAAACACTCGACCTACACCTGTGTACGGTTAGGGGATGACTGCTTGTGCTGTCATGTAGTGGACATGTATTTTCTTTTCTCTTTAAAACACAGCAAGGCAAAAGGTAAAATATGGCAGGCATGTGATTCTGTTTGTAAATTAGGTAAAATTCCATCCTCATGTCACATAAATGTTCCAACAACATGTGAAGGTAAAGAGAATAAAGTAAGAGTGGAGACCTCTCTTCTTCTGTGTCGCTCTGGGTTTTTTTGTTTTCTGCTACAAGTTTTCACGCTCATTCATTCAAAGGAGTCCTTGTTTCTCTTCATCGCCGGCTGTAACAACATGTCTGCAGCCTGGCTGAGTGAGTTGTTAAGGGACAGACACAGACTGCAGTAAAGATAACACAGAGGGCGTCTGAGCAGAGCTAAACACTTCTTTGTGTGAGCTGATGAATTAAGTCTTAATTCATGACTGTGTGCAGGAACAGAGGACGCCTGTGTGAGAGGAAACGTGTGCATGGGGCCGCAGCACCGGCGTTGTTAAAACAAACACACACATAGTGGATGAGGATGGAGGCTGCAAATCACTCATTCATCACAGTGAAGTGTTGCTCCTTCTTCGGTAATTCAACACCCCCCCATACTTAACAGTGTGTTGTTCAAACTCACACATTTTAGTGTTGGACGGCGTACTCAGATCCTTGACTTAAATGAGAAAAAAAATACAACATTGTAAAAATACTCTATTACAAGTAAAAGTTCTGCATTAAATCTCCTATTAACCACATTGTGTTGTATATATATATATATATATATATATATATACAACATTAGACAACGGGACCGTTGTCTAAATGTCTATATCAGAAATATGGGGTACCTTTTAACTACCTAATTTTGATTACCAAAAATAACATGGATGATTCCATACAACGCACTTTGCAAGTAAGCTACAACAAAAATCTCTACTTTCATTGAATTGTGTGCATTTTGTTCAGTGTTTTAGCATTTGAAAAGAAATTGAAATTTTTCAAAACAGTAACTGGACTGAACGTTGACATATGCCATTCTGTGATTATCCTTCCTTTAATATTAGTCTAAACAAAATTCATTATTTCTTCTTTTTAACTCAAGAATAAGGTATACTTTCCTATAAATGAGGTTTATTGACCATGAATTCCAAAAATAAGTGTAAATCTAGTAATGAGTTGGTGATAGTAGTGTTTATACGTAGTGAAAAGAAGCGTTTAAACGTCAAAGTGCCAAAAACATTGAAAAAAAATGCACCAAAAGAAACAAAAACAAGCAGGAAAGAAGAAGAAAACAAACCTCCTGTTCATGTTTTTGGGACTTTTCTCCAATATTTGCTTATTTGTACAATATTATATTATTTATACAGTCCTTGAACAGATATTTAAATGAAACCATCTGAGAAGTTTTGAGCCGAAATGCTACCAACTCATTGACCTCTAAACATGACAAGGGGCAACACCCAGACACTGCTTTTTTTTATTGTAAGGGACCACAAGCCAAAAACGAATCACTGGTTTAATCTTTAGCAAATGTGTCATATATTAAAAAATTAAAATTAAATTAAATTAAAAATGTATCATGTTTCTTAGTGTAAAATCCTAATCTGAAAAGTAGCTATTAACTAAAGCTGCCAGATAAATGTAAAGAAGTAGCCTACAATATTTTTCTCTGGAAAGTAGTGGAGGAGAAGCATAAAGTAGCATAACATGCAAATAACTCAAGTAAAGTACAAGTACCTCATAATTGTACTTAAAGTACAGATACTTGAGTAAATGTAGCTACTTTCCACCACTGATCACATGTAAATGTACTGTTATTCAGTCATGGTGAGGAGGCTGCTGAACCTCGAACAATCACAAGATGGTGCTGATGAGTGCAGAGAGGTCCCCAGTCGGAGTAGTTCGGGGGAGCAGAGGCCCGAGGGAACCGGGTCAGAGTGTCGTAATAGGGAGAGCTACATGTACACACACACACACACACAACACACACACACACACACACACACACACACACACACACACACACACACACACACACACACACACACACACACACACAATCATGCCACTGTTTACTTACACTAAATCTACTAGGCTACTACCACTAGGCTACTGCTTCCGACACAGTGACTCAGTGATAAACAAACTACTGTAACTTGTGACATTATTGGACCAATGCAATTGGAAAAAACGGTTTTGGGGGAGAGTAGTTAGTAGATCTGTTTAGAAGTGGACTTTCCCTATAACTATGTTCCTGCAACTACTTGGTCAGAAAGAGGCTCATGATGTTTGGTTCCCACCTGTAGCAGCTCCGTCATTACAGGAATGAAACATGAAGACAGGGTGGGGCTGACTCATTAACTTATACCTTTGTGGAAACAGTGGTGTGCTGTAATCGGATATGTAGGTCAACTTCACAGCATCAAAAAATTATCAAATGTAGCCTATAAATAAAATGCAAAGTTATGGATGTATAAGTTAGCGTACAGTTCCTTCTATTCCATGTTGAGCAACTACGAACAATCTTAAGACTAATATATACTTATTGTGGCTTGTGTTGCTTTGTTTTGTTGAATGGAGAACTCCTGTAATGTGATTATTTTTTGCAACAACTACTAAGCTATTTGCATCAACTTACATTCAAGTTGCCCTATTTGTTGTTCTAATAACCCTCAAAAATCCAAACATGGGTTTTTGAATCTAATTTATGACATTTTGTCAACAAAAATCTGATTTCTACTGGACGTATGACCCTGTTTGTTCAACTGTTCAAAAAGGCAGAGACTGCTATACTGCTGCCAACTAAGGATGAAGACTTCCTCTGACTTCTGAATGAGTACATAAAAGAAATCACTAAGTCAATGTTGGGATATCAAAGGAGGACGGAGGAACCAACTGTGAGTTTATTGGGAGAGAGAGAGTTGACATCTGGTAAATGTGGTACTGTTTGATAGATAGCAGTGTTTAAGACAGAACAAAGGAAGTTAGAATCGACAATGGGGTCAATGTCAGCATTAAGATGCCTAAAACAGTAACCATTTTCTAGACTGTAAGGCCTCGCATTTAACCATATTATTTGAGCTATTTTACCTTTACTTTCAGTTTTTGATTCTCTCCAGTTATAACAATGTGTGTGAAACCAATAGTCAACATTGAATTGTTCCGTATAGCCTACTTATCTTACGTTAACTTATTTTACGTATGTAACTTAAATAACGTAACAAACTTGGAAGTAAATAAAGTTGGAAGTGAATAAAGTAAATAAAAACAAATCAAACAAAGAAATAAAGTGAAATACAATGAACATACACTTGGACTTACAAAGTATTTAGGCCTACACCTCGTCACTTTGTTTTCGGTTTGATTTTAGCTGGAAGAATTCATGAAAAAACTATTTGTATAAATTACAAAAATCTAAACAATTCTCCTTCTAGCACAGTATGACACAGTAAATGCACATAAAAAAAGGAAACGCATATAACAACGTGCATTATGAGTTTGAATTATTTTTGTTTTGGTATGTTAAATCTTCCATAAGAAAGTGCCTCTTCAATCATGTTTAATGATCACTTGACACTTTATCTTACATTAGCAGGTTATATTGTTATCACAGGTCTTTTTGTCCTTTGCTTTGCTGACACAAGTCAAACCACGTGATAAGTCAAAAGAGAGGATCTCCTCATGGTTGAGTGCAGCAGCGGATTGGTGGAAAGTCGGAGACGAGCCTCCAAGAATGTGCGTGTGTAAAGTGGAGTTATGATGTGGTCACCAGGAAAATCCACTCTGTGCAGACACGCAGATCCAACATCAGTGTGGGTTTTCATTCTAATCTCTTTGATCTTCAGTTAATCTCTCTGTTAAAGGCGGGAGTTCAGTTAGGACATGTCAGCTCAGAACAAAACACGTTCAGCCTTTTCCCACAGAAACGACTGCCAAGATGATTTTTCTCAATGGAGCTGCGTACGCGCGCGCGTGTGTGTGTGTGTGTGTGTGTGTGTGTGTGTGTGTGTGTGTGTGTGTGTGTGTGTGTGTGTGTGTGTTGTTGAATGGTGGGCGTGCCGCAGCATCTGTGTATGAAAGCCATGTGCAAGGCCACAGAGAGCCACAAGAAGCAGCTTTACGCACAGCAGCACTCGTTATTTTCGGTAGCTTAGAGTCGATGTATGTGACTTTCTTGTATGTACTGTATGTATAGTAGACTGTAGTAGCCTGCGGCCTCGTTACGTTCCACAGGTGTCTTTGAATTTACTGCAGACTCAGTTTTGACTAGGCCTACACCTTTTTATATGCGTAATTGAGTTAATATATTGGCATAAAAACATATTTGTTTACTGTTAATTCACAATATATGGTTTACGTCTTTAGAAAAAATATACGTACGAAATACGAATTAATGTTTTCTCAGCCTATATAGCCTAACTCGTTTGTTTGTTTGTTTTAAATTACGCGATGACCTGATTATTTCCCTCACAGAGGTTCTGACCCTTTTTTTTTTTAACCCTATTTTGTCCTTTCAGATATCTGCTAAAAGAAGATATGTTGCTGCTGAAGACTTTCGCTCCCTGGTTGCTGTTGGCCTTCCTTGGAAAGCAGGTCTCTCTGTCCTCCGGTGCGCGCAATAAGAACCGAGGAGCGGACAAGAGCGTGACCCCAGCCCCCGACAGAGCGCAGAGGGGCGGCGGGAACAAGCCTGCAGCAAGCGGCCGGGGGAAGTTCTCCATCAAGGACAAGATGCAGTGCATGTGGGAGGCAAAAGACGTCGGGGACACGGTTCGGCTGTCGATAAAATGCGAGGACCGGGAGGCGCGCATCAAAGGCGAAGCCAGCGATCTGCAGTGTAAATACAACGCCAAACCTCAGAGCTGCCCGGAATACCAGACCGACACCAAGGGCTTCTGGAAACAGGTGGCCCGCGCGTTCAAAAGACTGCAAGGCAAAGTGTGCAAGGACGACCGGGCGCTGGTAAGGGCTGGCATGTGTAAGAACGCGCCCCGGGATGCGCACTTCAAGCTGGACATGTCCTCCGTAGCCTCCGCTCAGTCCGGAGAACCGGAGACTCCCCAGCCGCCGCCATCTCGCTCTATCTCCACCGCTGCGGCTCCGTCCGGACCGACAGCCTGCGCAGAGCGCGCGAACCACCGGAAAACGGCTGAAGACAATTGCAGCGGCTCGTGGGCCAGTGTGTGCAATTTCTTTCTAACCATGTTGCAAAGTGACGACTGTTAGCTTCAGATCTATGTGGACACGATCAGACTGGATACAGAATTTAAAATCTTTTATTTTTCATCAGTAATAGTCAGATTTTCTCTCCACAGTGTGCATTTTACTGCAGTGAGCTGAGGTATTTTCAACTATACCACAAACACTAGTAGCTATATGGCTACTCATACAGAAGTGGATATTATAAATAAATATCAAGTCATGTATCACCAGTGGTGGAAAGTAACTACCTGTCTTAACAGGTACAACATTGAAGCACTTGTAGACCTACTTAACTTAAGTATTTCTACATTTATCTGACAGTTTAGATTTAAATGTTCATCCAAAACATGTGATGAGATGATTATTGTAGACAATCAGCTGTTGTCTCAACCTTGATCAACTACACCATCAAAAAGCTGCTCACACATCAATGTGTAATAATAATCCAAAAACTTGACATAGAGTAACATAACATTCCGAAAGTGACCATTCTGTATAGTGAATACTTTTACTTTGACAACTTGAAATCTTTTGAATATTTTTTCTTGGCTTTTCGACTTTTTAATAAACCCACATCATCACTCCAAGCATCTTTCAAATTTACATTCATGACCACTAAACACAGATACAAACATGGAAACCAACCGTAAATTAATGTTGCCTTGAAGTGCTTTCAAAGAGTTGAATCTTGGATTTGGAGAATTGTTTTATTATTATTATTTGTAATAGAGTATTTGTACAGTGTGGTATTGTTCTATTTGACCTGAATGCTTTAAACCCCACTGTATTTATGCACCACAAATAAATATTTTCTATCTATACAATGTGTCCTGTTGCCTTGAAGAATATGAAACATAACTTGTATTTGGGAGAAACAGAGGGGTGTATGAACACTATGTGAACATGTGGATAGTGAAAGTAAGCATTAAAATACCCATTTTATCAGTTTTTCTTTTCTTATTCAGTCGTAAATATCTTATTGTCTTAAAACATTACCGTCCACTACAAATCAACTTGTTTTAAACATTTTCTAAAATCAGGTGTCATTTTCCTTCATTTCAGTGCAGAGATCGCCCTATTCTGTCTCATTTCTTGAAAACAACAAACAAGAATCAGAATCTGAATACTTCATTGATCCCCTCAGGGAAATTGTGTGCAAACCTAGACGGCAACACATATGCACATCTTTCTTGTCAAGGTGCTGATTAAAAAAACATGTGATTTTCTTTCCTCCGAAGGACACTCCCACATTAGAAAAAGTAAATTGGCTCTTTGTTGGGTACAGTCTGTACTTTTTCTAATGTAAAGAAATAGACGTTTTAACAGGATAGACAGTGTTACGAGTCCTTGGGAGGCAGAAGTTCTTTTAAGAGACTTATTTTCGAAATATTTCTTAAAGCATGATGTTTAATAGGTTGTACAGGCAGATTTTCTTTTAAGGGTTGATATAAACCAAATTTGCTTGATAAGATGAAGATTTTGTCAGTGTGAAGAACAAGAGTTTTCAGTGCAAAAACATCCCAACTTTATTTCACTTTTTTGAGCAGATTGAACTGTGTTAACTACACTGACATGGTCTCGGGTTAATGTGCCACACACTCACGACGAAAGACTCTTTTTCATACACACAAGCTGAGTGATTGTACATGGCGTCTCTAATTACTTTCTCAGAGACAGCAGCTAGCTGCATTAGGAGCCATTTCTGTATGGGGAGAGTAAAGACTGCTAGGATCTGGCTGTGTGTGCATGTGTGTGTGTGTGTGTGTGTGTGTGTGTGTGTGTGTGTGTGTGTGTGTGTGTGTGTGTGTGTGTGTGTGTGTGTGTGTGTGTGTGTGTGTGTGTGTGTGTATGTGTGTGTAATCCCTGAAGAAGTGCAACCCCAGATGTGTGTTTTATGCTTTCCTGTCTGCTCCTGACCTTCACCTCCGACCTGCTGCTCTTTGTCTCCTCACAGACACAAAAGATGAGAGATTTACACCTTTTATGTCATTTAAATCCGCTCTCTTTGATGCCACAAAAGGGATTTTTGTTATTGTTGATGACATCATGTTTTACTGACTCCTTCAACCAGAGCTCAAGGACACGCTCAAGGAAAGGAGGAAGTAGTTAGAGGTTAGAGGTCAAAGGTGAAGCAGGAAATGAGGATAGCATCCGAATGATCAGCTGCCTCCTCCCCACCTCTAATAGTACTCATGTGGGTTTGTTTCTTTTATCTTCAATTAATTGTATTTGTCACATCCCATCAGCTCCTTCAACTTGTGCATGATTCATCGGTGGGGGGGGAGGGGCAGTCTTAGTGTGTATCCTCATTTAGGATCCTAGTGGCCTGAGGGTAGAAGCTCCTCCTGAGCCTCTCAGTGCTGGCCTGGTGTATCCGGTACATTCTTCCCGACCTCAGCACAAAGTTCCCTTCAGTTACCTGAGTGATTTGACTCGTTAATGATTCTCCTAGCCTTTTTTCTTTTTTTCTAGTGTATGCCTATTGTGCCTATTGTATGTTCAGCTGAACAAATCTCTGCAGGGCCTTGCGGTCCTGTTCAGTGTCGTTTCCGTACCAGGCAGTGATGTTTCCTGTCAGGACTCTCTCCATGATGCAGGAGTTGAAATTCTTCAGTATTTTAAGGGGATACCCAGAATTTCCTCAGGTGTCTCCGGTGCAACAGTCTCTGTCTTGCCTTTCTCACCACTGAGTCAGTATGCAGAACCCAGGTCAGACCCTTTGTGATGCAGACACCAAGGTACTTTAAGCTGTCCACCCTCTCCACCGAGGACCAATTGATATATTCCCAAAGTCCACCATCATGTCTTTAGTCTTTAGACATTCATGAGTAGGTTGCAGTCCTTACCTCTTAATATGTTTGCTCATGATAGTATGAGGTGTGTGTGTGTGTGTGTGTGTGTGTGTGTGTGTGTGTGTGTGTGTGTGTGTGTGTGTGTGTGTAATTTCTGCCTTTATTATTAGAAGGTGTTTTCAGTGGAATTTGCTTTTAGGCAGTGCCAACTCTTTACAATATTTATCAGGATATCATCAACACCACTGTGATGACCGCACCTGCTGATTAAATGTCGGTACACTTCCTGCTCTCAACTTAGTTTTCTTTATAGTTAGCAGCATAGGGGACCAATGGTTAGCACTGTGGCCTCACAGCAAGAAGGTTCTGGGTTTGAATCCAGGTCGTTCTGGGCCTTTCTGTGTGGAGTTTGTATGTTCTACCCATGTTTGTGTGGGTTTCTTCTGGGTGCCCTGGGGTCCGTTTCAGAAAACTCTGAGTTTGTTAACCCTGAGATGAGGGAAACTCTGGGTTTTCTGTTTCAGAAAGAGAGGTGACTTAACCTCAGAGTCAGTTACTATGGTAACTGAGTCTGTGAACCTAACCTGGTCGGGAGCAGGTTTTCTTCAAGAAACTCGAGGTTTCTTCTCTCTCATTCATTCATTCATTCAGTCTGTATCAGGCGCATTTTAATGCAGTTTGTTATCTGCATGAATAAAAACTTAATAAATAAAACTTATTGGCAGATTATAAAATGTTTATTTCTCAAACATGTCATGTCCTTTTGTCGACGATCCCGTTGATGAAAAAGCTGTATTACTTCACAGAGAGTTTATGTCGGGAGATGATATTGAGTCCCGACTAAATGTATTTTCATTTCCACATTTTTTTCACAGTCCATCAGATATGTAGATACGTTATCCGTCCTCGTATCACTAACATCCACCATCGTGGACATGCTTTAACATCCCAGCAGATTCTTTGTGTCGCATTACGTTTTTCGCATTTTTCTTTATTGGTGATGCGGATCATACTGTAATAGTAAAGCAACTGTAGCTGTCAGAAAATTGTGACTCGCTCTGAAACGTTTTTTGTAGGCTAGTTGTTCCCTGGCCACAAACCAGTGAGAGCCATTAAAAATAAATAAATTATTATACATTATAGTTCTGTTAATGATCATGGTGCTGCAGCCTCAGAATGGGATATAGTAGTAGGCCTAGCTTACTTTTTCGAACGCAGGATTGCACCCAAATGAAATTATAGGTGTAATACAATTCCAGTTTTCACCAGTAATAGTATAAGTTGACTGTGATTAAATAGGAAATGAATACACTGTTAATGTTTACGCATTGACTCGAGCAGCAATTTTCTCCCACACCAATTCTCTCTCTTTTGCAGCAGCAGCCGCTGTGTTGCTTTTTTAACGAAATACATGTTCAAACTCGCTGTTTGTGTGCATGAGTATTTCCGCCGACCCGTTTGTTTGTGGTTGTTACCATGGTGAATCGGAGTATCATGGCTCCATTCATACTGCCTTTTTATTGTGGTGGTGCACGCTTGTGAACCTACTCGGAGTTGATTGAACCAACTCATATCAGCTGTTCTGGAACCGAAAACTCAGAGTTTCCCATCTCAGGGTAAATCAACTCAGAGATCAGGGTTACACTCAGAGTTTGTTAAACCTACTTCCTGAAACGGACCCCTGGTTTCCCCCACCATCAAAAAACATGTACTAGGTTCTCCAGTCAGTGCCCTTGATCAAGGCACTGGCTCAGATCTGGAGTTGGTCCCCAGTGTAAATGACGGCCCACTGCTCCCTTGAGGGATGAGTTAAATGCAGAGAATGAATTTCGCTACATGTATGTGACAATAAAGTACCTTTACCTTTTTAGTTTACACGTAATAGTTAATTGTCTCCTCATTTAGTTTGTTGACATTTTGACCTCATACACATTACATTCACATTGCAACATACTTAGCAAACATAGTTAAGTTGGCATTAAGTCCTTTTCATTTCTATTTATTTTGAGTTACCAGTGCTGCTGGTCGCTGCTGCAGCTGCTGGTGAGACATCTGGGCATTGCTAAATAATGATTCTCTCCCAAATCAATTATGATCTTAGAGCCAGATTTATTGTTCTCAGAGGTAAATCAATTTAAAGGACAATTCCGGCGCAAAACGAACCTAGGGGTTATTAACAGATGTGTACCCACTCTGTCGTTCTCTGGGACATGTTTTCATGCTAATCGAATGAGTTCTTAGCTTGAAAGACGCTAGCGCGGACCGCCGTTTAGCTTAGAACGCTAGTATTCGGGGCACAGGGAACGTAAAAACTAATCGCTATTTATACCACTAAAAAGGCTCAAAATATCACCAAACTTCAACGGTAGCATAATGAGGGTCCCTAAATGTTAACCGAAGCATTGAGAACTTTGTAAGTGTACAGACAGTTTATTGAATGCAAAAAGATGCTACCTGCAAAATTGCGTGCCGATCAGTAGCACGGTCTAGAAGGAGTTCGAAAAACTAGGTTTCTGATAAATCACGATTTTTCACGCATAAAAGTTTAGGTGGAAATGGGCGTGGTCTATATCGGGAGATTCAGTTGGATCCAGGGAACGTGTAGATGTATGGTTTTTGACTGTCCGGTGTACGGTGTGGGAGTTAAAGGGCCAAACGCGTTTTTTCTGCTATAGCGCCACCTAATTCAATTCAATTCAATTTTATTTATAGTGTCAAATTATAACAGGAATTATCTCAAGACACTTTACAGATAGAGTAGGTCTAGACCACACTCTAAGACTCCAAGTCCAAGAGCATGCATGAATGCGTAAGTGCGACAGTGGCAAGGAAAAACTCCCTTTTAGGAAGAAACCTCGGACAGACCGGTGCCGGTTGGGGGTATGATGAACAATGGCAATAATAGTCACAATAAAGATATTGTAATAGTTATAAAAGTTCATGGTGTCGTAGAGCACAGCAGGGCGTGGCAGGGTGTAATAGGGCACAGCAGGGCATAGGGCAGGACCACGGCGACAGCTGCCACCATGATGTAGGTGTCATCATGATCCAAGATGATGATTCTGGGCGGAAAAAGAACATAAGGACTCTATGTTGCTATGTTAGTAACAAGCATTTCTATGACACGAATACAAACAGATGGAAAGAGAGAGGAGAGAGAAGCTCAGTGTGTCCAAGGAGGTACCCCGGAAGTCTAGATCTATAACCGCATAACTAAGAGCTGCAGAGAAGGGGAGATAGGGAGGCTGTGTTCCGTGATTGTGGCTACACACCTTCCCCCGCCGGTCTAGGCTAACGCTGTGACTCATTACTCCCTAAGTATATGTAAGCTTTCTATGGGGAGAAGCAGAGATAGGGTAGGGGTGCGCCATGACTGTGGTTACACACCACCCCAGCCGGTCTAGGCGAACGCTGCAACTCCTCATACCCTAAATATAGTAAGCTTTCTATGAAGAGAAGCCGAGATAGGGAGGCGGTGCGTCATGACTGTGGCTACACACATTTCCCCGCCGGTCTAGGTGAACGCTGCAAATATTACGAAGGTGAAAAAAGGCTGTTCTAGAGATTTGTTTTAAGTGGGCGTTAAAGGATATATCCTGATCAAAAATAACTCCTAGATTTCTGACAGTAGTGCTGGAGGCCATGGCAATGCCATCTAGAGTAATTATATCTTGGGATAATGATGTTCAGAGGTGTTTAGGGCCCAGCACAAATACTTCAGTTTTGTTTGAGTTTAACATCAGGAAATTGTAGGTCGTCCATGATTTGATATCTCTAATGCATACTTGAAGTTTAGCTAACTGACTGGTTTCGTCTGGCTTGATTGATAAGTATAATTGGGTGTCATCCGCATAACAGTGAAAGTTAATTGAGTGTTTCCTAATAATATTGCCTAGAGGAAGCATATACAAGGAGAAAAGAATTGGTCCAAGCACTGAGCCTTGAGGAATGCCATGGCTAACTTTAGCGTACTTGGAGGATTTATCGTTGATATTGACAAATTGAGATTGATTAGAAAAATAAGACTTAAACCAGCTTAGTGCGATTCCTTTAATGACAACTAAATGTTCCAGTCTCTGTAAAAGGATGGTATGGTCAATAGTGTCGAATGCAGCACTAAGATCTAATAAGACAAGTATGGAGACAAGTCCTTTGTCAGCATCAATTAGAAGGTCGTTAGTAATTGTCACCAGTGCTGCCTCTGTGCTATGATGCTTTCTAAATCCTGACTGAAAGTCCTCAAATAGACTATTCCTATGTAAAAAGTCACATAACTGATTAGCGACTACTTTCTCAAGGATCTTGGAGAGAAAGGGAAGGTTAGATATAGGTCTATAGTTGGCTAAGACCTCAGGATCGAGGGTGGTTTTTTTTAGAAGAGGTTTTATCACAGCTACTTTAAATGACTGCGGTACATAACCTGTTAATAAAGACATATTGATCATCTCTAGTAATGAAGTGTTAACCACAGATAACGCTTCTTTAAGTAGCCTCATTGGGATGGGGTCTAATAGACAGGTAGATGACTTTGCTGAAGAGACCTTTAGCATTAATTGTTGAAGGTCTATAGGAAAAAAGCAGTCTAAGTATATGTCTGGTCCTGTCGTTCTTTCTAGCACTCCTGCATTCAAAGGTGAACCGTTAGAAGTTAAGGGCAAAAGGTGATAAATTCCATCCCTAATTGTTATAATTTTATCATTAAAGAAACTCATGAAGTCGTCACTACTCAGTGCTAGGGGAATAGATGGCTCAGTAGAGCTGTGGTTGTCAGTCAGCCTGGCAACAGTGCTGAAAAGAAACCTTGGGTTGTTCTTATTTTCTTTTCAATGATGAGTAATAGTCTGATCTGGCATTTCTGAGGGCCTTCCTATATGTTTTCAAACTGTCTTGCCAATCTAAACGAGATTCTTCCAATTTGGTGGAACGCCATTTACTATCAAGTTTTCGTGAGATTTGTTTTAATTTGCGAGTTTGGGAGTTATACCAAGGTGCTAGTTTCCTTTGCTTCATCATCTTCTTTTTGAGGGGAGCAACAGAGTCTAAAGTCGTCTGTAGGCAGGCCATAGCATCATCTACAAAATTATCAATTTGGGAGGGACTAAAGTTAACATAAAGGTCCTCTGTTATATTAAAGCACGACATTGAGTTAAATGATGTTGGAATATTTTCCTTAAATTTAGCTATAGCACTGTCAGATAGGCATCTAGTGTAGAAGGTTTTATTTAATTTCGTATAGTCGGGTAGTAAGAATTCGAAAGTTATTAAAAAATGGTCTGATAATAAGGAATTCTGTGGAAATACTATTAAATCTTCAATGTTGATGCCATATGACAGCACACGGTCGAGTGTGTGGTTAAAACAGTGCGTGGCCTTATGCACACTCTGACTGAAACCAATTGAATCTAGTAGTGAGTTGAAGGCAGTACTAAGGCTATTGCTGTCAACGTCCACATGAATATTAAAATCACCTACAATAATTATTTTATCTGATTTTAGGACTACACATGACAAAAACTCGGAGAATTCAGATAAAAATTCAAAATACGGGCCTGGCGCTCGGTAAACAACAACAAATATAACTGGCTGTAATGTTTTCCATATCGGATGTTGAAGATTAAGAACAAGACTTTCAAACGAGTTATAATTAAGTTATGGTTTAGTATTGATTAACAGGTTTGAGTCAAATATGGCTGCAACTCCCCCTCCTCGGCCTGAGCCTCTAGGAATTTGAGTATTAATATGACTGGGAGGAGTGGCTTCATTTAGACTAACATATTCTTCATGTCCCAGCCATGGTTCAGTAAGACAGAATAGATCAATTTGATTATCTGATATCAAATCGTTTACCAATATTGCTTTAAAAGACAGAGATCTAATATTTAATAGTCCACATTTGATTATCTTATTCTGGTTGTTTTAATTCCAATTAGGTTGTTAAGTAGAGCACCTCGTTGGTTTACGTTTCATTTTACCGATCTCAGTCGGGGGACAGACACCGTAGTTATCGGATTATGAATGGGTGGCTGCTCCAAAGGAAGCACAGAGGAGCGTGTAGCGCTGTACCTGTGATTACTGATATTATTGATTCTTACTGGAATGATATAGCTAGCCTGTGGGTTAGCAGAGTTATTTGTAAAGGAATGAGAGCTTATGGGAGAGTGAGACTGGGAAGTGTGCTTGTGTGTGTGTTTACGGGGTGCAAACAATCAACGTCAATCAAAGGTCTTGGTCTGCACGGCGTGCCGCAGATTCTCACATAGCATCTGGCTGCCGCGTCTATTGGGATGAATCCCGTCCCTGCTGAACTGGGAGCCACGTTCACAAAACAGATTAAAATTGTCAATAAAACCTATCTTGCGGATGTTGCATGTATGCTGGAGCTAGGTGTTGAGGATGAGTAGTCTGCTAAAAAGGCATACTCCGCGACCTCGAGATGGAAGTGGGCCCGAAATAAAAATCTTCTTCCCAGTGCTTTTTAAAGCTTCAATGAGAGTACCAAAGTCTTTCTTTCTGTGCTCACTCTGCTGATAGGACATGTTGTTATGTCCACAATGGACCACGATGCGTTTAATAGAGGTCGGGAGTGAGGGTATCAGGTCCACAGCTTTAGCCAGGATGTCTGCAACTTTGGCTCCAGGAAAGCAGTGTGTGACAGCATTAAAAAAACGTATATCCTGGGTGATGGAGTCACCAATAATTATTGTGGTTGGGGGGAAGAGCGGACGAGGAGTGGGGGGGCGTGAATGGCCGGTGGCAGGAACAAAACAGCCAGTATCGATTTCAGATGGACAAGGAAAAGAAGAGAAATATTGCTTACCATTTGGTGGGGGAGATTGTTTTTGAGGAACGTTGTCATTTGGCCGGTTCAGGCAAGGGAGGCCATCGGACCGTCTGACTACCGCATCCCTTAGAAGTTTTTGCCGCGAGGCAGCGCTCCTCTCCCGTGACGACAGCTGGTCAGTCGGCTTTGAAGCAGGGCGAGCCTGGGTAACCACATCGGCCGTTACCGGGGGAACATTCGGCTTCGACAGGGCATTCACCCACTTCCAACACTAGGTGGAAGTGGGTGAATTGTTGCACCTGAGGTCCTTGCGGAGTTTCGGACCAGTCCTGAAAATGGCAACCCCCCACCATGTACGGTTTAGGCTGTAGTCGGAGTTTTAGGCGGAGAAGAATAATGATGATGATTAGCTCTTGCGACCGCCGGTTCTTGCAGACTTGGGCTTGGACCCCTAAAAATAGATGTCAGCCCAAGCCGAAACCGAGATTACTTAACATAACTTAACTTAGTTAACGTCTTTTAAAAGCCTTTTGAGCTTTCAGACCTTTTAAGTAAAAACCTGAAAACATAAAACAGCAGACAATGTTTTCTATCTCCTCAATCTAACTTGTTCCCAAAGACACAAAACTAAGAAAATAAGTTTTCCTGATGAACAAAACAGGTGCAAACATGTTAACGTGGTGCTTAGGACTAATGGTTTCTTCTTGTGAGCATTTATCGTATAAGACTTTGATGTCAAAGCAGCCATTCTTTGCTGGATTTAAGGGAAAACAAGGGGAAAAAAATCTGATTCGCTACATAAATCCCACCAAACATATAAGATGTAGAAGGCTTTGAAAATTTTTAAACAGAAAATTATTATTATTATTGATTGCACATTAGTCTTTTCACTGCACATATTGTGGGACTGTCTGACAATTAAAACTTTGAAACCTTGAAACTTTGTGCCTCAGAAATGAGTTTTTTCTTCTTTGTGATCTTGTTAATTCACCAGTGACCCTTTGCATTTATCTTGTATATGTCCTGATTATGGCTTATCGGTGGTTCCTCTTAAAACTAAAGGACAGTCCTGTCAGTTCCGATCCTCCCTCCTGCCTTGCAGTAACACCTGCCATTCCCCATCTCCTGACATACGCCGCCTACCTGCACATCTGTTCACACTTCCCTGATTAGCTCCATAGTATATATACCGGCCCACTTCCATTCGTTCTCTGCCGGATTGTGTCTATTGTGCTTCAGCCTGGGTAAAGTTTGTGTTGGTGTTATGTATGGAGACTAGAACTGTTTCTCGGATTTTAGGAGCAGAAAGCCTGGACTGCCAGAGCACGTCTTCAGGAATTTAAACGTTATGGATTTCCACCACCAGATTACTCTCAAATCTACAGATTTGTGGTCACGACTTTGTCAGGTCATGAAAGCAGTTGAGAAAAAAATCAGCCCATGGCTCTTTCATTTAGGATTGACAAACAAAATTGTGTGGGATTTTGTTTGCAACTTTTGATCTACTCGTTCTAAGGATTGACAGAAATGTTCGAAAATGGATGCGGTCCAAGTACCCCACTTAAGGCCCCAGGCCCGATTTGGCCAATTTGGCTTTTGTTTTTGCTTGTAGAATGAATTAAATGATTAACCAACGTTCAAAATAGTTGCTGATTACTTGTTTTGCTGATTGACAATTTAAGTGAAATACCAGCAGCTGTATGCAGGAGGATAGTATCAGGTTTTGGCAGTTTTTTTGTTTCTGCAGGATAAAGTTTGATTTGAACCATTTGTCATTCAGTCCTTTTTCTTCTTACTCTGTACATTTTGCATTTCATGTATATTGGTAGCTGTCATAAGCTTTGCTGGAAAGCAAACTTCCCAGTCAACTTGAACTACTGTTTGTAGTTCACAGAGCCTCAGCCAGTGCGATGAAGGAGAGGAGGGGCACTGGATGTCAGGAGGGGCTGAAAAAGACATCAGAACACAACTCAACGCTTCACTAAGTACTTGAGACTTGACCTACAAAGCTGAACAGACACATGACCACCCAAAAACACGCACAGCAGCGAAGTGGGAGGAGTTGGAGGTATTGTTCTTCCTGTGGCTCGAGGTGGCCTGACCCCACACCCTGCTGTTCGGACCTTGTTATTGGCTGCTTGTTTCTGTGGCAACAATCAACGGCCACCGCTTCTGTAAAAAGAATAACAGAAAAGTAGTGTAACAGGACCTGTGATGACCCCTCCTTCAACACACACACAGAACAAAAGATCTTCATTTGAAATAATTTTACTGACAACAGTTAGGCCTACCTGATTATTCAGCAGCTATTCATTTAGTTCTGTAAAGTAAGTCAAAGCAACACACTAAAATAGACAAAGAGCCAAAGGAGGCCAATTTTTCACCCTGTCATAGGCTACACATTACACGCTTACAGACCCAAAATACACACACATGCAAACAGGACATACATACTAAAGGTCTTCAGGGGTCTACCGGTAGGTTCAAATTTACGGTTTATACAGCTAACTCGGTTGGGGTCGGGTCCCGTTTGTGGCTGTGTGTGTGTGTGTGTGTGTGTATTGAGGGTAACTTCTGTAATTTGACTACTTGTTTCACACACTCAAAAGGTCAACCATTTAGTATTACCTGATAAAAGATATTGTATGAACATATATATATAGAGGATATATTTATTCATAATTCAAATTAAAAGTCCAAAGAGAAAACGAAGCAAATCATGCCATAATTAAATGTGAAATGTAAAAGCTTAAATGGAAAAAAATAAATCATTTTATTTTAGCCTTTTTAAATGAGGAGGCATGGCCCAACAGCTGGTGGGGGGGGTCTGAAACCACTTCCAGCTGACAGCGGCTGCTGTGAGTATTACTGGCCGCCGGTAAGCAAGCGATCCCGGCCACCGCAAGCTGGCTGTCACCCAAGACTGGAGCTTCCATGTCCGACAACATATCGGAGAAAATGTGCAATTGGCCATACATTTTTGTAAAACTGTCCATATTCAAACTGTACACCGTTAATTTCTTGCATAAAACAGTCTCAGAAATGAATTTAGTGGTGAAATAGCAGACGAAAAAAGCAATCGTCTAAAATAAAATTTCTTTTTTTCTATTTGAGATTTTAATTTAAGTATTTCCATTTAAGCTTTTACATTTCACATTTAATTATGGCATGATTTTTCCTAGTAGCGTAGTAAAATAATACTATTTTTTTTACTACTACTGTTTTCTCTTTGGACTTTCAATTTGAATTATGACTAAATAGATCCTCCATAAGGTGAAGGGTCAGGGAGCTGTAGGTCAGGCAGCAAATTAGCGATGCTAGCATTGGTTAGCAGCCGAAGCAACCATTGTTGTAGTTTACAGTAAAAGGGCAAACAACCAAAGTTACCTTTATTATGCTAGATGCAACAAAACTGCAAGGCTGATTCTGAATGAGACGCGTTTGTCACCGTGATAGCAAGGGGAATTTTAAGGTGAAATAACGAGTGGATTAGCCATGCGGTTTCAATCAGCAAGAGAGGAATCACAGAACACCTGGATGTAATTCACCAACTCTCTTGACAAGGAGGATGGCCAGGCGCAGGGTAGAAGGCTATGAGGGAAGTTAACTTGGTGATAGCAATCAGCTGTCAAATCAGCGCCGATTGGGTTTGTGTCTTCGGGTCAAATGTTTTTCAGCAATGCTACAATGTAAAAAATAATGCATAACAAAGTAAAGTCCTGGATTGTGAATTTTAGAAAGTTTTAGGCTATCAGTTAAATATATTTAATGTAACTGATTTAGTATGGAGACACCTTTCAGAGAGCTGAATACTTTCTTGCATTGCATTATTGAATTAGGCCTACTTATAATGCATTAATTAATGTAAACTGGATTTTAACATTGTAGCCAAGCTGGTGAAAGTGAAGTTGCTTTTAACTATGTACTTTATATATTATAGGAAACTTTAATCTGTCTTTTATAAACTGATCATATGTTTTGTATGTCAATTTGCAAAGTAAACAGCTGCTGTAGCTGTCAAATAAATGTAGTGGAATAAAAAGTACATTATATTAAATATGTAGGAGAAGTTACAATTACAAATATCCTACCTAAAAATTTTATACAAGTACCTTCTGACTGTTTACTAGCAGTGATGGCTTGGGTGATGTAAAGCTGCTCTATCTCCCTCAAGTGGCTATGAGAGGCCAGTGCATGCTCAACAGAAATGAAATAGGTACTTATAAAACAGGTACTTGTACTGCAGCAGGACAGGATCTGTACTGAGACACAGCAGACACAAGAAAATAAAATCTGATGTACTTCATCAGTTGAATGTTTATTATTGCATATATTGTTGCTGCCATGCAAAGTGTAACCAAAACAATTGTAGTCTGATACTTTTGCAATACAAATGAATAACATTATATTAGTCATATTGAAGGGTATTAGACCAAAAGCATGGATTAATTAATGTGGACAGGAACAAAATGTTAGCTACCTTTCAAAGACATTATTTGAAGACATAGTTTAAAAAGACCTGATTGGGCCATCTCTTACACACAAGTATGTTTTGTTGTGATACATTTTGACTTTGTGTTAGCTTCTTGTTTTGGTGAGCCGACGACCCCAAAAAAAGGCAGACTTGGAGAAAAGGCACTTTAGGTGTGCTTCCTGGTTTATTGCTTGTTGCCACAGTTACGCATCATCTCCACCACAGAGCAACAGTAAGGTCTTTCGGTAGTCGCCACCGGTGTCTCCCTGTAACACAAACACATGCAGAATTTAAGAAGCTTCATAGTATGGCAACTTACTGTGTGTGTGTGTGTGTGTGTGTGTGTGTGTGTGTACCTTGATCATGGAGAACAGAGAGCAGGCAAACATCCTCCTGAACTCAGTTCTGATGTCCAACATGTCCACCTCACTGCGACTCACCATCACTCTGATCAGGGTGTCATCATCTGTTCCTGCACCCTGCGCCCAACAAACACATGAACACACGATGACTGTATGCCTCATAAATGTCTAAAATTATCTGACAGCACAAGCTTCTGTAAATATTAACAGCTAACGTGCATCTGAGTCCAGATCTGCATGAAAATACACGAAAACAATCATGAGTTTTAAAAAGTCAGAATTAAAAGCCCCAATGGCGACGTAGATTAGGACTTTTTTTTTTTTTTTAGCAGCAATGGATTGCATTTTGCTGCCATTATAATGTGTAATTACTACTGATTTTATGGTGGTTAAACCATAGCACTGATTATACTTGGTTGTCCATTTCAGACACCTTTGTTGTCTTACCTTCATCGCATAGTACAGAGTCTCCGCAAAATAGGCCGGAACGCTCCTGGCACACTTCACTTTAAAAAGGAAAACAGAAAAAGACCAAAAAATGTCATTATTATCCATTCGAAAGTCACCATCTCTCAAGAAGCTGACAACAGAACCAGCCTGCAGTAGTTTCGTACCGACAGCCAGAAGCAGATCTTTCAGGCCGCCAGATGTTTCCCTCTTAATGGTCTCCTCCATCTCGAATCCAGACAACTTCATGTATGCATCAAATACTGAAACACATAGGTTCATAATTAGTCTGGAATGGATATTATGGGCAAAACAATTACAGAGGCTTTCTAATTGCCTCAACTCTCAGACACACAGACAAACCTTTCCTAAGATGTTCTGCACTCCGGTTTCCCAGGATGGTGACAAACGATTGTTCATCAGTGCCGAACTTCTGCTCTCCTGCCTTGAAGAGGGCCTGTGACCACAGGAACAAACAGTACACATAATACGTATTGTGTGTCCTTCAAAAACAAAGTACATTTACTAAAGTATTGTACTTGAGTACAATTTTAAAAAAGGTACTTGAGTATTTCCATTTTATGCTACTTTACACTTAGTTTCAGTGGGAAATATTGTACTTTTTACTTATTATGTGCTAAAGAGGAATGAGTCCTCTTCGCCTCGCTAGAGTTAGTGGTATAACAGATCAGAGAGAATCTATCAGCAATGCTATTGATAGAAACTGCAACTGGTTACAACAAAAGCCGCTTTCCGACCAAGTAGTTACAGGAACGTAGTTATAGGAAAAGTCCACTTCTAAACAGATCTACTAACTACTCTCCCCCAAAACCGTTTTTTCCGTTTGCATTCGCACCGGCCAAGTGGCCATAGGGACTGGTAGGAGGGGTAAGGGAGTGATGCAAGCACGACAACGGTCTTTATAGCGTTAAAATCAGAAAACAAATACACCAAAAAAAGTATGAACTAAATCTAATGTATATAGCATATTTGTCATAATTTAAACAAGCCTCCCTAAAGAGAAAAGTATCTCTCTCTCCGCCGCCTTTGCCTGCTGCGCTGTGGACGTACGTGTGTGTGTGTGTGTGTGTGTGTGTGTGTGCGTGCGTGCGTGCGTGCGTGCGTGCGTGACGGCCGGCCGGCCGGCCAGCCAGCCAGCTGCAGGACACGCTTGTGGAGTTTAACTCCGAAAAGACAGTTAACCACAGGTTCCCGTTAATCTTATGATGGACATGTGTTGTGATATTTAAACAAACGAACCGTCAACGGTGAAATAAAAGCCTCTTATTTACGAGAGCGGTCCGAGAGACCTACAGCTTACAGCGAGGTGTCTGAGCGACGAGCTAGCGGCCCCGGCAGGAGCCTGCTGGCTGTCGCCTCACTTCATAGAGCTTCTTAACTCCGAAAACTTTGAAGCAAATTGTCAATTCGGCATCAATTTACGCAAGACTGCCTATATTCGAAATCTAAACAGTTCATTTCTCGCCTAAAACGTTGTCAGAAGTGAAATTAGTGATGAATAAGATGGTGACAATTGTAAAAATTGTCCCGTTGTTGGTCTGTCTGTACCGGAAACCCGACCCTCGTTGACCTAGGTTCATATGCTGAAAAAGGAAAAGAGAAAAGACCCTGCCCTGAAGTAGGAGCTGAAAGAGTTACAGGAACTGCAGCCAGAGGGACTTAAAAATGCCCAAATTGGTCCAGTCAGAACACGAAAAAAAAAAAAGAAAAAAAAAAAAGTGTTTTAGGAATTTTAAGTTCTAGGAACTGCAAAAGTCCTTCCGGTCGGAAAGTGGCTGAAGTCTCTCAGTACTAGGGATGGATTATTTTCACACAGAGGCTGTCCTAGATCAGAAAACATTCAGCAGAGAGGCAGCAAGCTTTTGAAGAAAATAGTTTATCTATATATATCTATTACTTTTATATTCAACCAAGACATTTTAAGGGGATTTTTACTCTCTCCCTCCACTAAAATGCGTCAAAACATAATTTTTATGTGCTTATGTCTGCCACCCCTACCTCCATAATACACACATGCCTCAAAGACCAGCATTTAGATCCTATCCACAAACTCATGTGACAGTCACACCCTCAAGACAGAAAAACAGAGACACCATTGACGGGGAAGAGCAGAAACAATTACTGACCAGCAACAAAACAACTGACTCACCTGAGCGTCAACCTCTATGTTTTCCTGCTGGATCCCCTTCTGCCTGTTCGCCTGAGGAGAGACAAAATGTTTCTGTTAGAGAGGAGACAAGAAGAAAGAAGAACACACAAAAATATGGGAGAGAAGAAGAGAGAAAAGGACACAAGAATAGAGGAGTGGAGAGGAAAAAAGAATAGAGAGGAGACCATTGGCGATTTTAGACCCTTTTTAGGGGGGCTCAAGCCTAAATTTCATCTCAGCCCCCCTAAAAGTCATAATAATAATAATAATAATTAAAAAAAAGAATTAATTTTTTAATATCAATTTTAGTGCTTCAAGTTAGACTTTGCGAACTTGTCTGTTAGTGACAGAGGAAAAACAATTACAGGTTTAAAAGGGCTTGAAACAGGTTTAATATCCTGTTGTGTCGCTGTCACCAATGCTATGCACCTGTAACCCCGTCAAGGAAAGGGTTAACAGAAACTTAGTTTTGCCCAATCGGGGGTGGTTTTGCATGGCACTGTATCCATGTCACATTCTCATTAGGGGCTGAGCCGCCCTAAAGGTCTGATCCTAGAATCGTCCCTGGAGGAGACAATGAAAAACCAGGAGCCAAGGACAGAGAAGAGGACTGCAGAGGAAACAAGGATAGAGGAATGGAGACAAGGAAAAGAGGAAATGGAGAGGAGAATTACCTGCAGCAGAATAACCAGAAGTCTCTTGAAGTGACCTGAAGTGTCACCGGCTATATCCTCCTCCAGGACGGCATCATACTCTGGAGGTACAAAAAATAATGTTTTATTTTAGCCCTGATCTTTAAAAAAGGTTTCCTGTGGTTTTGCCACACGTTTGGGAAACAACTGTCCATCAACACAAACTCAGCTTTAAATCTGACTTATCATTTTGTCAGTTTAACAAAGTATACAGCTGCCAGAATGCAAAAATACATGAAAAATGACACATGCCTCTAAACATCTACAACTCTAGCAATACAGCTTTAGGCTGTAAAAAATATAGTTTCACTATTTATACACACAAGTGTGTGTGTGTGTGTGTGTGTGTGTGTGTGTGTGTGTGTGTATATATATATATAAAAAAATACGGTCTATTTGCATTTAATCCCAACTAGTTTCTGTGTGTGTGTGTGTGTGTGTGTGTGTGTGTGTGTGTGTGTGTGTGTTACCCTGTCTATAGGCAGTGACGATGTCCTTCACCTGCAGAGGTGTTCTGGAGGCGAGGACCTCCACTAGCACCTTCTCGTTGGTTCCTGCCCCCTATTGGTCAAAGAGGGGAAAACGTATGATGAAATGATATTTGAGTTTCCAGCTGCTCTGACTGCTAAATCTGTACGTCTCTACTCAGAAACTCTCCATCTACAGCGCATAAGTCTGTTGTTGGCCTTTTATCCAGCATCAGCAGCACTTACCTTGATGGCGTTGCGGAGCAATGCCACATCGTAAGCGAGGGGTGGGGTCATCAGACTCACTATCAGGGTCTCAAATTTCCCAGTCAGCTCGCTCTTCAGGTCATCTACCAGATCCTGTGAAGATACATCATGTAGCCTATTTCAATTAAATCCTGTGTGTGGCTGCAGTGTGACGCTATGCAGTGAAGGATTTTATGGTTGTTGAGTGTAGCTCGATTGTTTTGTTACGGTTAATGTGTAATCCTGTCGTGTCACATGTACAGTATATGGTCATTGGTTTTAAAGGCCTCAGTATGCTTCAAACACAGAGAATGTCAGATTGTCTGACAGCCTCTGAAACCCACTTAACCTGTTAAACTCCAATGGTTAACTAAGCAACAGCTAGTCTATATCGACAACGTTTCATTTCCGGGATTGTTCAGGTACCGCCAATTCCGCCAGATGTCCCTTTTTTCGGCCGGATGTCCGTTACCTTTTACTTTCTTTGTGTTGGCATTCTAAACTCCAGCCGATTTCTGAGGATTAAGGTTAACTGCTCCTCAGATCTCTGCAGGGTAAATCCAGACAGCTAGCTAGACTATCTGTCCAATCTGAGTTTTCTGTTGCACGACTAAAACAACCTTTGAACGAATAGTTCAACCTTTTGAGAAATGTGCTTATTTGCTTTCTTGTTGAGAGATAGATGAGACGATTGATACCACCCTCATGTCTGTACTATAAATATGAAGCTGGAGCCAGTTAGACTGGAAGCTGCCAGTCTAGTTCCAATTCAGAACAGGTATAAACATTTTGCCTTTAAAAACACACAGTAGTTCTTTTAAAGCTAACTTTTTTAAAGTTTGCGCTCTTGTAATTTAATGTAATGTGTGAGCTGTTATGTCAGTCCAACCTTTCCAAACAGAGTTTTGTAGGCAGCCTTGATCTGCTGCCTCTGGACGTTGCTGCGAGCTACCAACAGCTGCAAGATGGCAGCCTCATCGGTCCCTACGGCAACAAGCACCATGGTTACTCAGTCAAGCAGTAAGACAAACAGATTACATAACAATGAGCATGCTCTGTCGAGGTGGACTCTTGATTACAATTTTTCACCTGAATAATTACAGCCTCCAGTCGAAGTCAGCAAATGGTTTTTTTCTCAAAGTGACTCACGTTTCCTCTCTGCTCGTGTGTTTATGACTCACTGTTGTCTGGGCGCCAACAACAGGGATTACTACACTTACTGTTCAGAGAGGAAATCCCCATTAAACACTCTCTCATTGGTCTGTTGGAGTTGTACTACTGACTGACCCACCTTTAAAGTATCACATTACACTGTGCTGACAGCAGATGTGCATACACACAAGCATCTTACCCAGCCCTTTCATGGCTTTGTACAGAGCCTCAGCATCTGATGTGGCATTGAAGTTCAAACTGGCTTTTACAGTTCCTCTGCTGGCCTGCAACATGGAAGAAATAGACAGAGGAGGATTAATTCTGATGTAGGTTTTCCAATGTTATATGCATTTTCTTTTCTAAAAAAAAAATCCTTTTCGTAGGGCAGCCCATACTCTTGAATTCAGGAACTCTACTGTATTTCTAAATACATTCATATGTTTCTATCAAATGCAACACAAAGATAATACAACATGACAGAACCCATAATACACTGACAACTTCCAGCATAACGCCATGCAAGAACCTAACAACTATATGCACACCTTATTGAAGTGTGTTTTTGGCACAGATCCCAAACTTTAGCCATTGTTATTGACCAGACTGTTCCCATTGACATTTGCCTTGTTGGCAAGCTTAAACCTTCCAAACATACCAGCAACAACATTTTACTCTCGCTAACTAAAGAAAATAAAATCATATTACTTAACTAGAAAGAGATTATTTATTTTATATATATATATATATATATATATATATATATATATATATATATATATATATATATATATATATATATATATAAAAATTGAGTGGTTACTTAGAGAAACGTATGTACAGTATCATAAGAAGAACATATTTATTCTGTCTATGGCTTCTTATCAGATATCAAGTAAATGCTATGACATTGCAGACCATTCTTAATCAATCTGTCTCAGATTCCTCATATGCATAATGCCATTAAATACTTTTCCCCTATCTCCCAAATAATAAGTACAGAACACACTTAATCAATCTTTACATTCATGTATACATACTGCACATATCAAACATTGTATCTCAGATTTGTTATACACTGCATACACTCATCGAAGACTTCTCCCTTTTCGATACACTTAATGAACTTTTTGACTTACAGACTTCATGAAAATACATGCGGATGTGCACACAAGCTCTCATATCAAAACTACTGGAACGGCATGTCCCACCACAATATTTTAGCCTTGGAATTGCCGCATCTCAGATTTGTTCGGCGTTTCAAATATGATGGATTATAAGGCTAATAATTTCTTTGAATGCGGAAAAAGTGTTTCAGACAGGCAGACTGATCTATACTGAGGACAGTAAGAATGTGATATGGCTGAAAAACATGAAGATTGATTTTAGTAAAAAGGCCTCTTTTTGTAACAATGCTATACTCATTCCAGACACTCGCTAAAACTGTGACACATTAACAATAATATAGCCAAGTGGTTCATTCTTATTTCAAGAGGAGAGATGTTTGGAGAGGAAAACCACAGGAATGTCTCTGGAATTCTGACCCTGAAAATCTAGAGGAAAAAAAAGAAAAAAAGTGCGACATCCAAAAAACAAGTCTCTGTTAACAACCAGGATTCTGTCTTTTTCTACAGGCAGGAATGCCAAAATGTCCACGAGCTATCCATCCTCATAAACACACTCTGCACCACAAGCTAAACTAAAATCTAATCAACGTGCAGATGGCTGCATGGACGAACAGCTGAACAAGGAAATATTTAGAACAGCAACACAACGCAGACCATTTCCACTTGAATGTTAGACAGATTTTGCTCCTAGAGAGTAATAAATTAGTCCTATGGAGCAAGCTCAGACATGACCGGAGGCTGGCGCCATCTGATGGAGTTATGTTGACCCTCTATACTGTGTAAACAGAGGCTGACACAACTGGTATCTCTTTTTTAAAGCAAATACAGTGACACCAAACAATCCACAATACATTCAGCAATGCTTTTATTAAGAGAAGTCCTATATTGTCATCTAATGCATTTTACTGCTAACTGCATTACTATTGTCTATATTTAGAGATTGAAGAATACGGCTGGCATTATTCTATATTTGTCTTAACTAACAAGTTTGTCTCTCAACAGTTTCAGACTTCCCTTCCATGTTTGTGGCACTCCAAGCAAAGCTGCAGCTACTCTTGAGGACCCAAAAGGTGATGCCCCCTGCACCCTTTATTTAGGAATTTAAAGCGTAGTTTACATTCTTAAACGTTAAAGTTACATAAAAAGTGGATACTAATATTTTTAGACTCAAGTGTCTTTTTTCAAGTGACAATTTTCAGGCCAAGAAAAATACAAACACTGATGACGGACCTTCAGTGAAGTAGGAGACATCTTGCAGTTAAAGTTTTGCAGACTCAGAGATTCAGAATATTTCAACCAGGGAGGAGGAGATGTATCTTAAAAAGTTAACAATGTGGTTTATGTAGTTTTTGTGGAAAAACAATATCAAAACACAAATAGTTATTCACAGGAGAGTATTTTTAAGTCTTTAAATGTCATGTAGGTGATCTTTAAATGTTTGAATATGAACATTTGACAGTTTTCTCCCAAAATGTAACTCTTTAGAATCAGAAGGATCATGTAGAGAAGCTCTGGGAAATACAACTGTTTTTAACAACTGTTTTTTTTTTTTTTAAAGTCCAGTGTGTAGGAATTTCTCCCATCTAGCATTGAGATCATATATCGCAATCAACTCTCTCGCACCACGCAGTTCAAAGTACATATTACAGCTACGGTAGCCTTCACACTTCAAAAAGCCAGTCTCTTGCTCTTCAATATCTTTAATATTTAATATTCTTTTTTCTGGGCGAAGAAGAGGACTCCTGTTCCTGAAATTTTGATTTTGAATATGTGAGGTCCTCCATGTTTCCTTCTTCAAACTTGCCGGGGCCGGGAAGCTACGATACCCATTAGCAGCATTAGCAGCATCTATGACTTTATCATGTGACAGCGAAAACGCGAAAGGCGGAGCAGTATGTCCTGTATGTCCCTTACCGGCTAACGTATTTCAAGATGGCGCATGAATATGGAGCGTCTACCTCAGTTCATGCGACTGTAAATGTAAAATTTCAAGCCAAAAGGAATACTTGGAATTGATGGTGGTGGTAAATATTAATGAAAAAGGTTTGTGAACGAGCAACACAGATTTTGAAAATGAACAACTAAACACATTACACACTGGACCTTTAAAGCAGCTGGGTGCTCTAGTTTTTAGCTAAAGATTAAAACAGGAGTAAATATTGCATTTGTTGGGCACTTTTTGCAGCTCAAGGATGGTGTATAGTACAGTGCCTGTGAGCATGTCACACAGTGCAAAGGTGTGGCTCACTTATTTGTTTTGAATAGTTCAACAAGGTCCATGGCACAAAGAAATGCTGTCTATCAGGCTGTGGGTACACAGATACTTGTTGATACTTGTAGGATCAATTTATTGTTGCTTTTGGTCTTTTTACCGCATTTGCTGACAAACAGAAAGGTGCAGAATATTTTCAGTCTTATCCTTATACTAAAATCGATGATTTCCACAGATGTCTAAGAAAGACACATTAAAACTGACTTTTGCGAGCCTTTCATAGAAAAAAGAGGTTCGGTTTATTGCCCAAGACTAAACTGTCTGCAGTGTTGCATCATCACAGCTGATTATCATGAATATAATCACATTTTATGGTAACATTAAACTCCACCAAAGAAAAAGAGAATTGATTCATTCCCCTTTAAGAGAGGGAGGGTGGCTTTAAACTCCAAGGCTAGACGTGGAAATGGGTGTTTTAAACATAGAGAGTTGGAGAGACCTACAGACCCACCCGAATGGAATGGAGCCCATGAGTCATACAACAAACTTCCCCAAATGAAACCTCCACAGGCATTAACAAAGTTTGCTCGGTTAAACTGTCCATTAAATAACTTCAAAAATGCCCTTAATTAAAGCAACAAGTTACACATTGAAGCGTACATACTGTAGGGTTGCCGAGCTCATAGTTTTCTTTATCTTTAAACAGATGTACTGCCACATCTACATTTACAGAAGATAATGGGCTTTTATGTTTAGTGCAAACTGACAGGTTATCTACAGTTGTAAACTCTAACCTACATTTAGATAAAAAAAGTCTTAGCATTATATAAGCTGGATAAAAGTAGGCGTTGTCTTGGAGTTAAGAGGGTATCAACTTTATGAGTCATAGCCTATAGGCTATTTGCATGAATAACGGATATCTGCAAAGTTATTATTTTAATCATCCGTCGCCTAAGATGTGCCGTGTTTTTTTTAAATTGACAGCTTAAAAAAAAAAAAATGAAGGTAAAATGACTCACCATTTTGTCAGTCTTGGATGTGAGAATGTGTGCGGAAAAAGAAGATCTGTTGGAGAGAATAAAACGCTGTTTAGCAACGAACCATTGCAAATACCAAACTCTCGCTCTCTTTCTCCCTCTCTCTGAGAACCAGGTGTATCCAGTTTAAACTTCTGCAATTCACTTTTTCTTTCTGGTTGTTATGCGGTGTCCGATCCCCTCTCTGTAGTTGTCACACTTCCTGACATGTCTGTCTTTTGTCAACAGGTAGACCATGGCTGTCCCCGCTCACCTGGCGGCTGCTGCTGAACTGGAATATCTGAAGGTAAAGCGATAAATTCAAAAAACAACTTGGGGTGAAACTTACCGCTGAGTAGCAGCCGTCAGATGGAGCTCGGTGAGCGGGCAGAGAGAGAAGAGAGGAAGAGAAGAAGGGCTGACTGCAGAAACCCACTCGGAAAAACTCTACGTTGTGCGCGTGAGTGTGTGGCTGCGCGTGTGTGGGACACACCCCAGTGCACACGGACTCTGGTACAGCGGTTCTCCAAAAGCACTCTGGGAAATGTTGTTTTTAGATGTTCTGAAGTTGCTGCGGTTCCAAATCCAAACACGGAGTCAGTAAAAAGATAAGATAAGATTAGATAGATAGGCTGTCAAACGATTAACATTTTTTAATCGCGATTAATCGCTGAAGTTCTATAGTTAATAAACTACTGTCCCCCTCGATGGCAATGTATAAGACGGGTCAGAACATGTCAACCGTAGCACTTCTTTAAGACCCGAGTCCTCTACGATGCTGACAGGTCTGTAGTTGCCACCCATTTTGCAAGAGCTGTAGTAATTTTTTTCGGATTTGGTTTCATCCACAGGTCGGCAAGTAGCACTCTCCAAAATAGTGCTTTGCCTGAGCCCGCTAGCATCAAACTGCGTCACGTTAATATGCTTAGCTCGTAGGTGGTAGCTCAATCTTGACGTGCTTCGGTGATATTTTAATTCGGCTTTACACAATGTGCATATGGCTTTCGACTTGTCTACGAGCCGTCCGGGAGTTTTTTAAAAGAAAAGCGCCATTCAGAAGTGTGTTGCTGCTGTCTTTCGCCATGCCGGTGTCGTGCCGGTACTTATCCCCGCCAAGATTTGTATCCCCTGGCCGCGGGAGCGCGCGTGCACTTAGAGCGGAGCTTCGGCCCCCCTACAGGTTGTCTCATTGGAACTACAGCTAAAAGTTACATAGTGGAAGACTCGAAAGGGTTTTCCATAGTAATGGTCTCATTTATCTACATAAATACGTGTATTTGTCTGTTACATTAAGGCGACGTGTGAATTGTTTAATGCGTCGTTTATTATTTTGGATTAATCGACAGTGTTTTCCAAAGTTCCATATTGACATGCTCCTTAGCTATAGGCCTATCTACGTTAGTCATGCAGGTTAATGAACAATATTTTTTCATCGTCTTTGCTAACCCATCCCTTCCTGCCCTCTAACGTGATTTCTGTTTTTAATTTAGTTTAATATGGCTTTTCAATTACCACTTTGTTCACCTGTCTGCCATATAACTTACAGAGGGGATACACATTATATCAGGCCGTTTCTCACCTGATATAATGTGTATCCCCTCCCCTAACATGCAAAGGGTCTGTCCTGTCATCATGTGTGTTATTTTCTGACTTTACCAGGACACAATAAACAGCCTGAGACAATATGGAGATGTATGCTGTTTTAAAGCAAAAGTTACAGAGGGGATACACAAAATATCAGGCCGTTTTTCACCTGATAGTTTGTGTATCCCCTCCCCTAACATGCAAAGGGTCTCTCCTGTCATCATGTGTGTTATTTTCTGTGTCTACCAGGTCAAAATAAATAACTTATGAAGAAGGACGGCAGCGCCAAAGGGTCAAAATAGTAGCCATTAGGCACAACGCAAAGCCGAGTGAAGTGTAAAATAAATTAATCACATGCCGGCATGCGATTAATGCGATTAAAAAAAATTAATCGCATTGCGTCGGCCCTTAATCGCATCGCTACTCAAGGTATAGCCAAGTGACTCTCAATAGTTTTTTTTTTCATTTCAAAGACCGAACAAGACAGAGTTTTCCCTCGTAGATCCTGGTTGAGCTTTGCCAACCACAAGCGCCTCCTTTCCTCTGATAACTTCTGGCATTCCTCTCCCTGGTTTTTAATAACTTTTGGAAGTCGATAATATTCCAAATGTTTTTCTCGGTCTGACCTATTGGTACAACCTAAAACACAGCAATAATTAACCATTTTCCTTGACGCCGTTCGGAATCTACTTCAGTGCCTGTGCTTTGTTGTGATGCGGAGTACCTCCAACATGGCGACTTCGGGTCTGATGACGTGCCGTGAAAACCCTCTATATCAGAGTGTTTGGGCTGAGAGAGTGGTGAGACAAAGCTGAAGGCAATAAAACCAAAACTTTGAGTGGAGATATGCTAAAACACCCCTTAGAACAAAGGGGAACTGCGTCACTATCTAGATCAACAGAGTATATTTCCAGGATAAAGCCTGACATGTCAGCCTCTCTTTCCACTCTCTGTGTTGCATGGATGTAGGCCTATAATTAGGTGTGTTGCCATTCTCAAAATTCTGCGTTTTCTTTTCCGGGGTGCAAATGTCCCACCAAAACGAGTTCCTTCCCGGCCGAGACTATTTTGCAGAGCTACCGTCGCTGGATCCGACGTAGCCATGGGTGTGAATATCCAAAAACCTGTTGATATCCAAGTCTTTGATAATGTTTAAAAGTTGCAGTTTTTTCTCCTTCTTATCGGGTCTGCAGCCTTGCAAACTGTTGGCTGGTTGGTTTGTGTAAAGCAACCGTAGCAACGCACAGAGCTGACGATACGCCGTAAACAGGCAAGAGGGCGTAAACTGAGGTAAAAACCCCGATTGAGACACATATTCAGGATGCGCTGTATACATGTCCAAAGAATGCCTCTAAAACCCGAATAATACCGGAAAATCCCACGTCATAATCGGAAAATGCTATATTCGTAAAAAGGCCTTATTCGGAATATCCAACCGGAATATGCTGTTTACATGACCTGTATCGAATTCTGAATAATGTCATATTCTGAATAATAGTGGAATATTGGTGTACATGTAAACGTACTGACTGAGCTGACAGTCAGCAGGTAAGTCTGTTTACACTGCGCTCAAGCCCACAAGTTAAAGACCATACAAAGATTCTCCAAATGTTAAGCTACTCCTTTTTTGTCTCATAGTAAAAATATCCAAGTGATACAGCTTTAATGTGTGACAGATTGTACTGAGAATTTAATAAAGCATGATCAATCATGCAGTATATACGCTGTAACGATATAAACTGATCAATTGCTCAAATATGTGCTTGTCTGTATCATTTGCCAATTTTATTTATGTCGAGGAATAATCACAGTTACTGGACACTGTGCACCCAACAGAATTCATCAGACATTAAAGTAATTTATGTTCTTGGTTACTTTTTCTAATAAGGGTACAAATCATATATTTAACTAATGCTTACCTAATGCTTGACCCATGATGATTTAATGCGTGAATTAATTTGCTGTATCGTGAATTCCCATTGCTCACCATTAACAAATTAAGGGAATGTTAATTCACAGTTTCTTCATATTGATATGCGACCAAATTAGCTGGATTTCAGTAACGTAAAAGTTCATTTCAGACCCATGCATTTCGTGAGTCTCTCTGAAAGCACGACATGTTATTCTCATAGACAGGAATTCGTTATACATCCTGCATTAATTCATGCATTAAATCATCATGAGTCATACATTAGTTAAGCATTAAGTATATCATTTTTTACCTTCATTTTAAGAGTAACCAAGTTCTTTAAACACTAGCTTGACTAGTGTTATCATGAAAGAGGGCCAGTGTCTTCAGAAATCTGAAGGTTCAGCTGAACTTCACATAAAGTAATTATCTGTAACTGACACCAGGAGGCACCCCACAAAAAACAAAAAGAAAGAAGAAGAAATCAAATCTGGCATATAGCTTTAAATTCAAAATAATACCAATAATTTATAGAGATAATAATGCACGTCATTTATAGTTTCTCATTACTTTGAGATTCTTAGTCAATATTTTTAGCTATTAAGTCAATATATTGAGATTCTAATTCAGTAGACAGAAACTGGAAACTAGGAGACACCAGGTTTTGACATCAGGTGGAGACTGACACCAAAACTGATTCATTGCCACAGAGGTAAAAAGAACCTTATCTTAGAAACGTATGGATTTAGTTAGTATTGTTTCTACTTTGAATGCTGTTCGTTCTGTTGCCTCTGTTGGCATGTGTGAAATCTGCATGGCATGTCACTGAATCACTGAGTAAATTTAACTGAGAGCTGCAGATCAATTCTAACAAAGAGGCTTAACAGAGAGAGAGAGATAACATGGGTTGTACTCAGGGTTGGGTAGTAACGGATTACATCTAATCTGGATTACGTTATCAGATTACAAAAATCAAGTAACTATAATCAACCCAGATTACAATAAAAAAAAAATGTGTAATCAGATTACAGTTACATTGTTGAGGATTACCTGATTACATTTTATCATGCAAACAATGCAGCTTTTTTTATGATAGCCTGTTTTAATTTGACAAGCAGTTAATTCGTTTTTCTACTATATGTCACTATCATCTAATTGCCTGTGTAGTTTCTTGACAAGAAAAAGGTTAAAATCAAAACTCAAGATGGAGGAGCCGTCAACGTCAAAAGACAGACCCGTTTCAGTTGGGAAAAATGCGTTTACTAGTTGGCAATATCTCCACAACTTCGATTTAAAGACAGTGGAAAATAATAATGTGTATGTTGTGTGCAAGTTGTGCAAACCAAAAGTGCAACATCACTCAACTTGTTAGTTAGCTTAGGTAACGTTAAAGGTGCTGTAGCGATGTCACGCGTTTTTTAGGCTACAACATGTTTTGTCACATACAGCAAACATCTCCTCACTATCTGCTAGCTGCCTGTCCCCTGAACACACTGTAAAAGAACGTGGTCTCTGTAGACAGCCCAGGATCTACAAACGGCAACAAAAAACAAACTGCGCCAACCTGCACCACGAAACATACACAAACAGAGTTTGAGCGTTCCAACCAATAACCGACAAGAAGGATTTGGAGGTGGGGGGTTGGGGGGGGTTAGCGTGCGGAAGAACGGAAGGGAGGGAGAGGGGACGGGATGAGAAGGAGGGAGGAGCGAGCTAGTCTCAACAAGAAGTGAAGTCACCCAACATCTCTTAGAGCACCTTTAATACAGATGTAATGAAATAATAAAGAGAAAAATAAAATGAGAATTCACTGATCAATTCTGTGGCGGTGTCTTTTACTTAAGGTGCATATTTATTGAAGTGATCTAAGAGTAATCCTAAAGTAATCAGATTACATTACATGTTTTGGGTAATCCAACTGATTACGTTATCAGATTACAAAAATCAAGTAACTATAATCAACCCAGATTACAATAAAAAAAAAATGTGTAATCAGATTACAGTTACATTGTTGAGGATTACCTGATTACATTTTATCATGCAAACAATGCAGCTTTTTTTATGATAGCCTGTTTTAATTTGACAAGCAGTTAATTCGTTTTTCTACTATATGTCACTATCATCTAATTGCCTGTGTAGTTTCTTGACAAGAAAAAGGTTAAAATCAAAACTCAAGATGGAGGAGCCGTCAACGTCAAAAGACAGACCCGTTTCAGTTGGGAAAAATGCGTTTACTAGTTGGCAATATCTCCACAACTTCGATTTAAAGACAGTGGAAAATAATAATGTGTATGTTGTGTGCAAGTTGTGCAAACCAAAAGTGCAACATCACTCAACTTGTTAGTTAGCTTAGGTAACGTTAAAGGTGCTGTAAGCGATGTCACGCGTTTTTTAGGCTACAACATGTTTTGTCACATACAGCAAACATCTCCTCACTATCTGCTAGCTGCCTGTCCCGTGAACACACTGTAAAAGAACGTGGTCTCTGTAGACAGCCCAGGATCTACAAACGGCAACAAAAACAAACTGCGCCAACCTGCACCACGAAACATACACAAACAGAGTTTGAGCGTTCCAGCCAATAACCGACAAGAAGGATTTGGAGGTGGGGGTTGGGGGGTTAGCGTGCGGAAGAACGGAAGGGAGGGAGAGGGGACGGGATGAGAAGGAGGGAGGAGCGAACTAGTCTCAACAAGAAGTGAAGTCACCCAACATCTCTTAGAGCACCTTTAATACAGATGTAATGAAATAATAAAGAGAAAAATAAAATGAGAATTCACTGATCAATTCTGTGGCGGTGTCTTTTACTTAAGGTGCATATTTATTGAAGTGATCTAAGAGTAATCCTAAAGTAATCAGATTACATTACATGTTTTGGGTAATCCAACTGATTACGTTACTGATTACAAAAATTGCCATGTAATTTGTAGTCAGTAATGGATTACATTTCAAAGTAATCTGACCCAACTGTGGTTATACTATTAAATAATGACTTATTCAAATTTTAAATTAACTTCACAAAACAGACTTTTTAAGGAGGATGTTTAATACAAATAAAATACCATTATGAGCATAAAGAAATCTTCACACAAGGTACATTTAAAACCATTTATATTCATTCAAGGGAGTTTCCCTGAAAGCAATGCTTTCTTTTTCGGGAACACACACTTACACACACAGAGTCTGAACTGCTTTGTTACTGACCAGCAGCTGGGGGTTAAGTGCCTTGCTAAAGAGCATCTTAGTGGCGGTAATGAGGGGGGTGGCAAATAATGCTGATTGATCAAACCGGCTACTTTCCCGTTAGCTGCAGTTCTTTAAGGCACTGTTGCCCCTCATTAGCTTTTTGTTTGCTATCATTTACAAAGATCTTTATGCTACAATACAGATTCCTACGGTGGCCGACAGAGGCAAACACACTGCAACTTTATGAAACACTTGCAAATAGACAACACACAAGCAAATTAAGAAAACATCTTCATTAATTTGACAACACATGCGCAGCATTTAGCAAATATGCTTCATATATACACAACACAACCAAATACCCAAATGCACTGCAAATACAGAAACGATGCAAAAAGAAAAGCACACAATCCCAGTGTGAGTCCACAAAACACACACGTTCCCAGGCATCTAAGCACACTCACACCCACCCACACACAAACTGGCTGCTTTGAGATAGCAGTTGTCGGTCATAGTGCATTGTCACCTTCTGTATCTGTAGTATTGTGATTGTTGAAGTAAGAACCAGAGCAACAGAGCTAAGAGAATTACGAGTGAGACAAAGAGACACAAGTACACCACCATGCTGCATCCCCAACCTGCTGCTAAAGGAGGTACACCATTCAACTCCACAAAGTTAACCGGAATAGTCATGCTGGTGTGCACAGGAAACAGAGGTCAAAGGTAACATCTAGGAGAGGAGAAGTGAAGAGAAGTGAAACTCCAGTGAAGTACATTTTGTTCCGTTGTCCACAAGTGAATGTTTGGTTTTTCTTATCTTGTGAGGGCCACAATCACTTGTTGTTCCAGCTGTTTAAAAATGTTCTGTGGCAGGAAAGAATGATGACTACAATCAAGTCTCATCCCAGTCAAATAGATTCTCTAATAGAAGTTTTGTCTCAGGGTGCAACTGAATATCCTTTGATCTGCTGAGCATCCCAATGAGTGTCCTCTGTTCTCTGACGGCTTCATCCACATTCAGTGTAATCAGAGAAAACCAAAATAAAAGAAAGATAGGAGTTCTCGCGGCTCTTGTCTTCTTCTAGTGAATTTTTGTATCTACACACTGCTGCCTCACTCTTACTTGTCCGATTTTTAACCACCCACAAATACTTTATTTAACACCCATACAGACAGATGGACACGAGAAATCAACAGCTACCCATATTGCGCTGACCTATGAACCCATTAACCCACAGGCAATCTATTTCTCTCTCACACACGCATGCACGCACGCACACACACACAGCCACTGACCTCACCCTGCAGGGATGTATAATCAATATCTTTTGGGATCGTCTTTCTTCGCCTCTGATTAAAACATATTTTCAAAGTCAAACCCAGCATGAATAAAATATGCAGCTACAGAGCAACACTGGTATGGGGGACGATGAGGGATACATGATTACATTATTTCCACATACATGTCAAAGAAATGTGCTGTATTTGGAAAGCCCTTTGAGTTATGGTCGCAAATGCTTCAGCTATTTTCTGTTAATGTCAGACATGCAATGAGAGCTCAGAGTAAAAAAACAAATTATAACAAAACAAAATGCAAAGAGTGTAATGAAAGCCAATTCAGTCACCATCATCACTGTTCACAGAACAATCATCATAGGCTACTATTGAAAGGAAATGCAGATATGCAGGTTACAGTGCCACCAGGAGGAAGTGGTAAGCCACACAGCCACGACCTATAACAAAGCAGGTGACCACAGCAGGTGACAGGTGAGCACACAGAGCATTCATTTACACACTCTTACTGACATGGAAATGTACCAACACAAACAATCAGGTGCTGACACAGACAGGTGCTAATTATACTTACAAAACACCACTATGAACAAAAAGGTGTACAAAACAGGACACATTAAAGTAATATCCCTGTGGCAGAATTCAGCCAGTCTGTAACTGTAGGCAGTAAAGGGTAACTGTAATTAATGCAAAGTGTGCAATCCTAAGGATTACCGAGTGAATATGCATAGAATTTAAAATTGCTCTTAATACTCAATAAACAGTACATTACAGTATATTGCTCTATACTGGGATAATACTTTGGTCACATTTGGCCACTGAGGTCTGTTCTCCCAAACTGTTAGGAAACACTGACATCCTCTTTGTATCAGTGAACACAGTATAGTGCTAAAACAAAGGTGAAGTTAGCCTTTATGCTATTTAGCTCCATATCTTTATTCTGAAACAATTGGTTTTGGTTCTAAAAAGACAAAAAAACGACCACCAGAATTTACAATTGTCTTATCTTTAAAAGCCAAAATATAAGAACGTTTGCTTAGAAAAACATTGTAATGTCATTCCATATACGTATAGCCCAGACCTAACTCCACAGCATGTCTTCTATCATTATACACAATCAGTCCAGACATATTTCACAGAATGCACCTTTTTCCTTCCATGTTGGAGGTACATGTGCCTTATAAGAGAACAAAACTTACACATAATGTTCTTTATATTGGATGTCATCCACAAGTTATAGAAGAACACTAATACCATTTTTTGGCAATGTATTTCAACAGTTATTTCAGTTAGGGTGTGGGCATTCTTTCTTTTTCTTTTTTTTTTTACACATGATTCACTTTCTTTTCAAAGTGTTCAATGGTACATTACATACAGCCACATTAGAGTCTCAAGAACTAGCCTCACAATAATTAACTGAAAGCTTTTCCATTTGCTGTTGTAGGCCTATTTCTACGGAAGAATTTTAAATTAAAGTCAGAATTCTGAGATTAAAATCAGAATTCTAAGAAAAAAAGTCAGCATGCTGAGAAAAATCTCAGAATTCTGACTGTATTCTCAGAATTCTGACTAAACTCAGAACTCAAATAATTTTATTAACATGTGGCCCTAATCCTCTTCCGTATAAACTTTACCTGGCAGGTAAATTAAATCTTTCTCAGCAAGCTCTGGTACTAGTGCTTTACATTACCAGCAGCAGCAACCACACCAATTGGTATGGAATAAACAGAAGACCTGTAGGCAAATTAGCAACAAAAGAACAAAATCATCAACAGAAATTAGACATTAGACAGAACCATAGATTGTAAGGTCAGAACCATTGTTGATAGGGAGCATAGACTCCCAGCTATGGATCAAAACGTCACACTTTTCTTTCTAGAAAGAACGTGATTAGAGTTGAGTAATCTCACATTTAGCGGTGTGATTTGTTTTAAATAGTTTTGTAATATGGAGATATTTCTTTCTATGATATCACTACATGGCTAAATGTGTAGCAAAAAATATATAAGGTGAAAAATCACTGATATTTATTAGGAGGCCGGTTACATTATGTATACCACCGGTTATTTGATCTGAGCTCACCCCCCTGTCTGTCGATAAGTGGTATGACCGGCAGCATAAAGTACGCGTACGCGCTGTAACTTCAACTGACAGCTGCAGAAACCGACACAGCAAGTAGGCGCAATTTGCGGAGTCACCCCGAAACAGTGCAAACATGGAGTGGACCCCAATGGAGATCAACCCCGAGGTGGGGGGAATAACTGTGGTTTGTTAATTTGTCAACACCGTACAATTTTCACCGACAACAAGCTCACATGTGGTCTCTGTTTATGTCGTTTCAGATGCTGAACAAGGTGAGTAACAAACGGTTAGCCAAGTTTAACGCTGAGCAATGTCGACGTATTGGTAACCGTTTGATTCAACTGTCAGGTAAGTTTTACAGTAGCTAGCTAGCTACAATAGTTTTGAGGGCAGTTAAACAATTACTGAGACGGCCGTTAAAACACCACCACTTCGCAACCACGCCATTAATACAAAGATTATGCTATTGTGAGCTGTATAAATGTAAAAGTCGTAACGTTGACGTTAGCTAGTTAATTATATCAAAAGGAGATGCGACAACAAACAGGAGAAGCGTTTATTTGGTTTTAATGAGCGTCAGCATCATCCCCAGCGCTGTCCCCAGTGTCTAGGCTAAAGGGTGTGGTCTGACTGGACCAACACAACGCAGCATCTTTGAACACCCTCATAGAGATCATTTATATATGTCGCCTCTGAAACCACAGCTATTTCACATGCATTTAAGTCATCGTGTTTTGTTTATTTTCCTGGCTGTGTGTTCCAGATGATGAGCAAGCTAGGCGTGGGTGAAAGCTGGCGCTTCGTTGATGTGCTGGGGCTGGAGAGTGAGCAACTGTCCGCCGTCCCGAAACCATGCTGTGCCTTAATGCTGCTCTTTCCACTGACACAACAGGTAATAATGGCGTGGCGGTGGAGACTACTTCCTGTAAGGCATGGGCGGGGTGATCAAGTGATACAAGGCTGTCTTGGGTGGGGTGAGACTGAGGTGCAGGGAGGGCATGGGTGGAGAGAGAGAGAGAAAGAGCTGTTATGATGTTATGTGATGGGTACAATAGGGGGAGACAGGAATGATGGCGAGGAAATTAATCAGCAGATGTTTACCTTTTTTCCTCAATTTGAGTTATCCTGTCAAACCTAGACAAATCACATACAAATTACAGAAATCATTCTCAGATGTGCTTGTATTGTTAATGAGAGCCAGACCACATCCCAGTGGTCAACAGCCGAAATATACATAAAACTAAGAATTTAACTATTGACTGTTTATTCAGTTAATCAAATATCAGTTGGTCTACAAAATGTTAGATAATTGTGAAAAATGGCATCACAGTTTCCCAGAGTTCAAAATGTCTACAAATGCCTTGTTTCGTCTGATCAGCAGTTCAAAATGTGCAATAATATAAATAGAAAGGAGAAAATCCTTCCATTGTAACTTGACTTTTTGCTTTATAAATTACACAAATAATATATTGCCAACGTTTCTATTGTTCTGTTGATTGCTGTTTCCAATTTTGATCTTAACCCACACGTGTTCACGTGGGCAGATGACCATGACTAGGCTCTATCTGATGACCGTGACCATGCTCTGTCTGTGTGTATTGCAGCATGAGTCTTTTAGACAGCAGCAGGCAGACAAGGTTGCAGGAGGCTCTGAGGTTTATTTCTTGAAGCAGACAGCAGTCAATTCCTGTGGCACCATCGCCCTGCTGCATGCTGTGGCCAACAACAAAGGCAAACTGACTTTTGGTGAGTGCAGATCAAATAAGCACTGGTAGCATAGTAAGTACAATATTGATACTACAGAATATGTATTTATAAAAGGAGCATAATGCTGACGGTCAGTATCAATGACTCAGCCGTTTCTTTTCAAAGTGCAGAGATATCTTGTTTTCATTATTCAAATTACATACCATATTACTTGAATTTACTTTTAGTTTCTTTTCTGTGTAGGGAACATGCCAAACTTGCACCACTCTTTGTTAAAGCTACAAATAGAAAATCTTGAATTTGTGATGTAAAATCCAGGGACAGTGACGTGGGCACAACATGTAATCGTTTTCTCTCCAGAATTAAGTTTACATTTAGGTGTATTATGAACATGTGTAAACCAGAAATGTAAACCCATTAGGCTTACAGCATTGGCATTTTTTTTTTTTTTTAAATGACAGTTATTTGGTGAGTTGGGTTGTGATTTGAAATATTTTAATGTGAATGAATGGCATTTGGTTTCTGATTTAACTTGTAGAGCTTTTTTTGGGGGGGTCTGTTTAGAGAGTGACTCTGCCCTGAAGAAGTTTCTAGATGAGACTGCAAACATGTCTGCTGATGACCGTGCCAAACATCTGGAGAAGAACCAGGTAAGATAAACATACATACTGTTGAAGCTGCTTTATATTCTACTGTTAATTGAATTTACAAGAATGGTATCCGTGAGGTTTCATTGTCTATGAGATAATGATCGGCAGCAGAATATGGTTACTGTCTTATATCAAAATATAAGCTCTTGATAAAATGTAGAATAAGCACTTAAATGTAATGACTAATCAACTAAAAATGCTCAACTGCATTACTACATGTAAAAAAAAAAAAAAAAACTAAATAAACGCAAAGCAAATGCCTAATTTCTGAAATGTCTGCCAGCAATGCACAACCTACTGTACATGTTTTGTTTTACCCACTTGGGGGCGCCAGACACTGCTAAATCTTTGTCACTCAAAAGGGCTCTTTGATAGCTGCTAAACATTCTTGTATATTATTACAGGATATACTATTAGGAATATGTCTTTTAAAAACTCAAATCAGTGGGTTTTTTTTCTTTCTTCTAAGTAACACATAGTTAGCCACAACTAATTTGCAGTTTTTATATTTCAGAAAGCGTGTAGACCGTTTTAGCAGTATTAAACTGACATGTTCTGAATATTTCTTCTCCAGGCAATCTGTGAGGCTCACAATGAGGTTGCAGTGCAGGGCCAGTGCAGGGTAAGATACTTCACCACAATATCAACTACTTATGGCTTACATCTTATACCCCTTTCAGAAAGTAGATGCGCATATTTCAACATGTGACCCGCGTTGGATTCATTTATATGGAGTGCAGTGTAAACCTGAGAATTACACTGACTTACATTGATTAAATACCAAATAAAAGTTAAAGTGCTCATGTTATGCTCATTGTCAGGTTCATACTTGTATTTAGAGGTTGTACCTGAATAGGTTTATGTGGTTTAATTTTCAGAAAACACCATATTTTTGTTGTACTGCACATTGCTGCAGCTCCTCATTTCACCCTGTGTGTTGAGCTCTCTATTTTAGCTACAAAGTGAGGCATCTCACTTCTGTTCCATCTTTGTTGGGAGTCGCACATGCACAGTAGCTAGGTAAGGACTACTACCCAGTCAGTTGCAGAGTATGAGGGCGTGCCATGCTAGCAGCTAGGCGAGCATTATAACACGTGTTACAAAGTGACGCTCGTTCGTTCACAGAAGTAAAGGCTGGACTACAATAGAGCTGTTTGTGAACAGTGTTTTCTTTGGAAGATGGTAAGTCCCTTTGGGGTGGACTTTAGACTTTATATATATATATATATATATATATATATATATATATATATATATATATATATATATATATATATATATATATATATATATATATATCATATATATATATATATATATATAAAAAGGAAAAAGCCAAACAGCATAATATGAGCACTTTAAATTTCAGTTTCCTGATAGCCTGATGTGTGAGCTCTCTCTCCTCTCTTTGTTTTGGCCGTCAGTCTTTTAAATGGCTTTTAAGCATAAGTATCATTGAACTGATTTCTGTTCCTGGCAGCAATGCCAGTTCACCAAAGCCAGGCAGCGTCCGACCCTGGTCGACAGAGGAGGGTCATGAAGGATAGACCAGTTTGACCCACATCACTGTTGGTCTGAAGGGGGTATTCGAGAGATGAGAGACTTTGTATGTAAACTAAATGATGTGTTGATGGCAAAAGTCGCTTTGCAGTGCTTGTCTTTTCTGAAGCCTTTTTGAATCACAATATTTACTCTCAACTCTTACAGCTGGAAGCTGACAAAGTCAACTTCCACTTTATTGCCTTTGTCAATGCGAATGGAGAACTTTATGAATTTGGTAAGCATGTCAACTTATTATGTCCATTGAAATATGTATATAATGTACCTGGATGTGTTTTCATGTTGTGGATTCCTAACTATCTTATTTGTTTTTAAGATGGAAGAATGGATGGTCCAATGAAACACGGAGCTACTAAAGATGAGTCCTTCATAATGGTAGGTAAAACAATAGTCATTATCAATATGTGTCCATTCTGGATATGTTGAAATATAATTGTGAGCAAAGTTCCTTTATGCATGTGGTCTGTGATGAGTCATGGTATTAAACTGGAATAGGGAGTGGCTAATCCCAAGTGTCTTGATTCAATCAATAAGCCTGGCTAATGCACACTCTCAAATCTAGATCATAAACAGTAACTGTAAAGAAGGCTGGTAAACTTTTGAAATATGGTTACATCCTAATTAAACCTCAATGTCTACAAAAATCTCAATGTAAGTATAGATGGAATTTAGGCAACTGCCACTCATCAAGCCATATAAGTTAGGTCTGTTTGTTAAATATTAGATAAATAACAAACAAATAAGAAGTCTTGTAAAAGCATAATGATTTTGACTGATACAACTGGAAAAACAATATGCTTTTAGTCCCATTTGAGGGCCATGTCTGTGCCAAGTCTTTTAGATTGTCACGTCACACTACCACAAGAGGGCACTACATGCATTAGTGATGAAATGGTGTCATGATTTATTGGATCTCATGTAAAGGAAAAACTAATCTTTAAGTAAAAGTAGACCTGCATTCACAATTCTACTATATGGGTGGGCAATATTGGCAAAAACACAATTGTAATCAATTATTTATAATTTTGACCAAATGTTACCTATTGATATATAATTGAATATCAATGAAATGTAACAATACTCTGTTTTGTGGACTGTTTTGGTGCTTCTGTATATACACATGACCTTTCAATTATAAGCTATATGACAACAGCCAGATTTCATTATGTTAACCTTCATATTACAGTACTAATATTTTAGTGATATTTCCCAGCCCTACTGGGGAGTATAAGAATACATGCTGTAAAATGTACAAAATAAAAATCCCCCATCTTTAGGACAGTCTTTTCTCTGTGGTTAGTAACCTTAGATGAAGTGCAGTATTTCTAGTTTATGCGCATTGGAGCAAAAGTAACTAAATGAAACTTGAGTAAAAGTACATTTTAACAAATAACATACACATTTTACTTAAGACTAAACTTCTTTCCTCCTTTTCATACATGCCCAGGATGCATCCAAAGTGTGCCGTGGATTCATGGAAAGAGAGCAAGGCGAGGTCCGTTTCTCTGCGGTGGCTCTTTGTCACAGTTAGATGTTCGTTAGGACACGCAACCAAATTGTTAACCAAAATGTCCTGAAGCATTCACATGGCAAACACAATCAGCAGGCACCCAGAACAACCTGCAAACACACACACATCTGCAGACACGATGCACTATAACGCACATGTTGTTGCCACATACTGTACTTTCATCTCATGAACAAAGCATTCTTAAGCACACATACACATAAACACAAACACGCCATCAAATCCTTTTGATCTGCTGACACTTACTGTTACAAGCTTGTCCAAGCCTTTTTTACGTGATATCATTTAGCAATGGGAATTGTAAAACATCAGATCTCACCACTGCTTGTGTGCACATGTGTATTTGTCTTTTTTTGCAACTTGTTTTGTAATCATTGGTGCATCTGTGTCAAACTTAGAAACTGATGCTTAAATACCTTTTGTGCCAATAAGTAGACTAAAGAAAAGTGAGAAGGAAAAGGCAAACAACTTGCATGGAGAAACGTTTTGCCGGTTTCTCTGAATGCCTTTAGAGGCTGTGTGGTTTAGATTATAAGGATCTGACATTCCTCAGAACAGCCCAAATGTATCCGTAGGAATAATTTAACCATTGTTCGTAGAATGCCTGCAACCTTTTGAGTGGTGGTCTTGGGTGACATTTCTCTGAAAGACGGGTTTCTTTGAGAAGTTTGAGTTTATAGTGCAAAATGGCAGTGGTGGATTGCAGTAGTTTACCTATGTTTTCAGAAATAAATACAATTGAATGTTTTCACTTTATTTGAAAATAGCTTTTTTAGTTAACAATCACAAATACTCAAATAGTTAAATACACTATTGGTTTGCAGGTTTAACACAGGAAATAATAAAGTGCTACTCTATGTTGGGTTGTTGTCGTGCAGGGGGATAGTACTGTATGTCTATGCTGTGCACAAATCGTTTACCTTTCTGCACTTTCCAAATACTATGTTGCTGTAGTTCTGTTGGTGATGCAGCTTTGGGAATTCAATAAAGCAACCATTAGACTTAACTGTTTGTGTCTCCTTGTGTGTTTCTAGCTCTTGCTTTAACCCAGTAATCTATGGCCCTTACTTGACTTCCCCCAGTCACCAGTCTACATTTTAGCCTACACACATTCATACTTCTGTCGCATGAGGTGAAGTGGTTAATGTCCTACGGCCCTCACAGCTTGAGGCTCATCCTGACTATTCTTGGCTAGAGTTCAGCTATAAAGGGATGAAACAGGAGGAGGATGACTGAAGAGTTGTCGATAGATTGTCTGGTCAGTCATCTCATCACTGTGGATACTGACACAAGACCTTTCTCTAGGTTACAAAATAGCAGGCACAGTGTGATAAACAGTATATTGACCTACAATACAGGACTCTGTTGTGATAAAGACCAAGCCATTGTGAAAAAGTACTCTTATTCAAACAAACAAAGGTGTGTATGTATGTGTGTGTGTGTGTGTGTGTATATATATATATATATATATATATATATATATATATATATATATATATATATATATATATATAGCACTACTTTGCCCTAGTTCTCCATTCAGGTGATGATATAAAGTGTCGTGCTCAGAAAAAAAAGTTTGACCTACTGTTTAAAAATGTCACATTTTCATGTAAAACTAAAGGGCAGAATATATCACCACAACTGTGTATGCAACTATTATCAAAAGCACTGATATACTTACAACATTATTGACGACTGCCAAGCCATGCTTTGGTCAGTGTGTGAAATTCAGTTTGTAAGAGTTTATGGGGTATTGATTTTTGTGTAGATTTTACTCAATGAATCTCAGAGAAACCTTTTTAGAGTCTCTTTTTTTAATTGGGGCATACTTCTTGCCTCTACCCACTTAAAGGCAGAGCTTTAGATGTTATTGAGGACGGTGAGGTCATTTTCGGGGTGGGGGTTAACATTATACAATGAAGAATGTGCACTGTACATATTGTTTAGACTGTATTTTAGATTTGAGTAGTTTAAGGTTAAAAAAAATTTAAATGTTGTGTTCCCTTTAAGTAAATTGTAGTCTGGTAAAGAGCACACACTGCTGTGTACATGGCGGCATCATTATATTTGGCCTAGGTTTACTATGTGTTTGTGGTAATTTGATTAAACACCAATTTAGGAATGTGCACCATTTACAGTAGGCACAAAATCAATTGAAATAAAGGATAGAAACTACATTTTGATTCAGGTCCCCTTGAAAATGCAATATATGGTGCATATTTAAACTAATTTACAATTAATTGAATTAACAAAGTCCCTTGACAGTCTGAGTGCCCCAGGTTAGATGCCTAGTTTTCCTGTTTGGTAATCCAGCCCTGTGGACAATTAATTGAACAATGAACTGCACAAATACAATGTTGAAAAATCAAATAATTCAGACATATTGGTGCATTGTGGAAACATTATGTAAGATATTTTTGGTCCCTGTGATAAATAAGAATATATCTCAAACTATCTTTCACGACTCAGACTACTAAACCTAAAGCTCTACTTTTTGACATGTTCTTGCTTAATTTCTCTCAATTTTTAAAGCCTTTCTATTGCTCAGGTAAGCATGAAGCAAATCTCAAACAGCCACATCCAGCTGACGCAGGAAAACTCAGAAAAAACGGGACATCTTCTGCAATACCCCATATCTCTCTCTCTCTCTCTCTCTCTCTCTCTCTCTCTCTCTCTCTCTCTCTCGACCTCCCCCGCATAGATTCCTGCATGCGCGTTCACGTGTCTAAAATGCTCAGCAGCACCCTCGCGCAGTTCGGCTGCATACAAGAATCATTATTTTTAGCGCCTGGCTCGTGTTGCAGTGTCGGGGTCGGGAGAAGCTCTTTTTCTCCATCTCCGTGCCACTGTTTGAGCAGGATTCGTGGGAAGCACGAGAGAGCTACGAAAAGCACTGACTGGTGCGTGAAGTTGCGGGGTGTAACGTTAGAGGATAGAAAGCGAAGAGGAGGATAACGGACTGACAGAGAGAGGAGGGGAGCACCACCAACACATCTTTCCACATATCACTATCTGGTCATAGGTAAACGGCCTGCCCGGAGATGGCTAGCCCCGCAGATGTCCCGAATGCTTCGCCGCAGGACGAGCCGGAACATTCGGGGCCGAACCATCCCGAACCAGCCTGTCTGGAGGCACAGAAATGGATAGAGGTAAGTGAAGTGACCGCTCAGGGAGGCTCAGGGGCCTGCTGCTCCAGCACAACGGGGACCGAAACGGGCCATACTGGGGGATATAAATACATAGCCTACTGCACCGGTGCACCGTCACCTGTTGTGGGGACGGTGCAGTGTCGGGTTACCGTGTGGGACAACGGCTCTGCGTGAACAAACGTTGTGTCTCAAGTTTTTACACGTGTGTCCCCTAATGTTATTTGACACACACACACACACACACACACACACACACACACACACACACACCAGCACTGTGGGGACTTTAACACCGACCAAGCTATAAAATAAACCACACACATAAAAGTAAATCCCTCAGTTGTTTAGTATCGATCATGTTTTTTAGCCTACTTGCTGGAAGGTCAGGTGAAACGCCCCCTTCTTCAGGCGCGAGGGGATTCCGGTTGCCATGGTAATGAAATCGGGCCAGAATTCAAGCACGAAATGCTATAGCCTACAGTACCAACCGTTGATCGCATCGGATGAGATTGTGTGGTTTGCTGCATCGTTTCCACCATCATCTGCTCGGATAAAAAACGCCTCTCTCTATAAGCCTGAGTGGTGAATCACAATTTTGCCCGTGGAGCTGAGTTATGACCTATTTTCTGCTGTCCCCGCTTAAGCATAGCTACTTGCCAACTAGAATCTCATATTTTGGAAGTAAAGTATTGGAATTACAACAAAAAGAACATTTATGTAAAAGTTTTGGCTTAAACTTCACACCTCAGCTATGTTGTGAATGTTCAGCAGCCAACAACTCACTAAAGTAGCCATTTTTAATTGGATGTTGAATCAGTCCATAGGCCTAGTGATAAAACTGAAATCCAGTTTGAGATTAAACATCCAAACAGTTTAAAAAATGCTAATGGTTTCCAAGTTAGGGTTCATGAAACAAGATACTCAGATAAAAAATATTTGAATATAACAAGGAATAAAACACTTTTTGGCTGAACTGGTCCCAACCATATGGTCACAACCAGTAGACATATGCATCCACTGGTGACAGCTGGCAACTAGAGATGTTTGTTGTTGTCTGTCTGTCTGTCTGTCTGTCTGTCTGTCAGTCAGTCAAAGTGAAATGGTTTGCCTGGGGCTGCATCTTTCCTCTATGATTACTTTAGAATTTCAGAGGCCACAGAAGTAGATCATTCTTCTCTCAGATCTGTTAGTGTCCCAAATACAGTACAGGAAAATTTAAATGATCCGCATAATGAAAATCTGTCTGTGGAGAGTAATGGCCTATTTGAATGGCTTTAGAGATATTAATATGCACAGTCTAATTTCCCACCAAACTTGCACAGTTATGCCATGCATGACGTTGATGTTGGATGGCTCTTACTCTCACATCTCATCCTTGTGCCCTTCTCAATCACAACATTTTTTACAAGATATATATATTTATTCCAGTTTCAAAGGATTAAGTTATCAGCTAGGCTTTTAATAATTCTCAGACATCTCAAAGACATAGAAGACCTTCCTTTAATCGTTACATTTTAAAGCAGGGGCCTGTTTAGTTGTACTGAGCATACTTTTTCACTCACTGATGGTTAGAACTGGTTATCGTTTGGTAGCTTTAACAAAATATGGCAAAACTCTCTGTGGATCAGTGATTGTTGTGCATCCGTACAAGAAGTTTAAAATTAGCAAAGGTATGATTTAGATCTGAAAATATGTGATCATAGAATAAGGGAACAAGACATTATAATCTGACCAGACATGTAATAACAGTTTTTGATACTTGTTAATCAAAATTAAACACAGTGCACAACTCTTCTTCAACAAATGCTTTATTTCACAATTTATTTGGCCAGCTTGCCTTCATCATGGTGGTCATGTTGTCTTAGGTTTTTTCTGGTTCATTGACATGCAATCTATCTATCTAGTCAACATCACTACAAACTTCAGATAAATAACATTCCAACCATCTTTTTTTAAAAGATTTTGTTTTACAGTATGCAGAATCTCATTTCATTGATGCAAATATTTACAAGATATAAAATAAAAATATAGCTAGCGGTAAATACAAAATATAAAACATGACATCCACATTTTTAAATGTAAAGATGTTTTCAAAATACAATATTTTGTCTTAACCCATTAATGGACAAATAGCTTGGTGTTAAATTGTTAAACAGCAAAGGGTATTCTTTTATATATATACTTGAGTCTCTACTTATGCACTTATGGATAACTCAAACTAATTTCAAAGTCAATCAGTAGAGTTGACCTCAACACATCCTTTAATTTAAATTCATCTTGCTCTCAGGCGAAGAGTACAAAAATGGCTTCAAAATGTTTACAAAACGAGAAAACTATTGGTAGTTGTATATACCCAAATGCAATGGACACATTCTGCTCTGCACTTAGAAAGTATTAATGCTAGCTACATCAGTAGTGAAACAATGTAGTCTAGGTTAATGCTGGCCTAAGTCTTAATCTCTCTCGCAGTGTCTGCTCAGCGTTCCTCTTGCTTTGTCGCCTTCCTGCCTCCTAATTCTCAAGTTATTTTCAGAGCGGTCGGGCTTACTCTATTTCTAGTGTATGTGCTCTCACAGGTGGGGATGATTCAGGGTTAACCATGCTACCCTACGCTCCATTCAGCATTCATGCATGTGTGTTTGCCATGTCTGTAAAAGTATGCAAAGTGTATTAACACACACACACACACACACACACACACACACACACACACACACCACACACACACACACATGCCGATCAGCTATTTCTCCTCAGACACTCCCTGGTTGGGTGACACTGGTCACTATGGAAACATAACATGGGCAGGCTCTCAGGTGTCACTGTTTCTGGGGGGGCAGTAGAGCAGTAAGCTATATATCACCACATGACCCAAGCAGGAAATTAGACTGGCACAGACAAGAACTTTCTGTTAAACAAAGTTAACCTCTGCTGTCACTGACATATACGGTACATAGCAAGAAGGGTCTGTCACACGGAAAAAAAGAAAGAATGTGTGCGTGTGGGTGTGTGTGTGTGTGTGCGTGCCAGATGTCGCAGCTGTCTGTCCTAGGCAGATTAACTTCAATGGTCACAGACAGCCAGCTGTGTCTGAACGAGAAAGAGTGTGAGAGCAGGGATTTATGGGATTTTCCATGCATCAAATGCTGTATGAAAGAATGAGAAATAATGATGACACAGGCTTGCTGTTGACAGAGATGTCCTTCATGCCTCAGTGGTCTTTCAAGTTTTTGTGAATAGTTACAGTTTGCCACCGACAAAGGTTAGTTATAATAGTGTATGTAGTATCATGATATATGATTGATTGGCTCTGATTAGCGCTGTGCAGATGTTTCAAGTAGCATTAGTTTATGTTGTGAAAAAAGCAGTGCAGTAAACTGTACTACATTCAGGATGCAAAGTACTCTGAAATTTACATGCATACTGACTAGTACTGAGTGACATAATTCACAGAAGTTTTGCACTTAAATGTATTTTGTATCTGCATTGCAAAACAATACAGCTTTAATAACAAATAACAGCAATACAAGCTTTAAGTATGTTAAGTAGGCTACATTTCTATGTACAGTGCAGAGTGAAATATAAGGGTATATCAATGTATATCTGTGAATTCCATTTTACTGTACTTTTACTGCCATTTATTTTACTGTGATGAAGATATGTAGATCAATAAGTGTGCTGGCGTTACAGAGTGGACGTGCTTTTGTTCCTCATTACTCTGATCCAGATTAAACTCATCCTCAATCTGGATTATGACTTTATCTCTCCGTCTTTCTCTTTCATTTTTGTATCTCTTTTTTTTGTCTTCTCTTCTTCTCTGTATGCCACATTAGTCCATTAGTGTGCAGAGTGCCTACAGCACTTGATAACATTATAACAAGGCAATGCTTCTGCAACATCACAGATGAAAACACCAGCCTCCCTCAGTGGACTGTGCATCACACTGGTGCACTGTTCTGAAGGTATTTTACCAGAGTCCTCTTACCATTTTGACCATCTGCTTCACGGTTAAAGGTTTTTAATTTGTTTCTCCAAATTGCAACTCTATTTCCTGTTTTCTGATGTTTTATATTTTATATATTTTTCTTGTGTATTACAAAACCAGAAAGGAGATATGTCAGACTCATTTCTGGCTACAGTCTCAGGCTATAGTCACAACTTGGGCCCCGTATTATTATCACTTTTAGTGTGGGCCTGCAAAATCCTGGCTTTTGTTGCTTTAATGCATTACAGCACATGATGATGTTTAATAGAAATTACACCACTAACTTGATGTACTGCATATTTTTCTCCTCTCCTGCTTTCTATTTTTCCAGTCGCGCATTCTTTCCATCTTTTTACAGTTGGTAAAATAAAAGTAAAGGGTACTTTGGCCTAGTTTTTCTTCCCCTCTGCCCCCCACACACAATCTCACCTCAGGGTTTGAATGGTAGCTGCTGCTGCCATTCACCCAGACTGAGCAAAGCAATCCACCATGGGGACTGAGAGGGAACGAGCGAGGGAGGGTCGAATTACCGATGTTGGTGTTGAAATACCCCCAAGGCCTTTGGCTTGGTTTTTGTAGCAGACACAAATGCTCACTTAACACATATACATTTTCTCTCTCTTTAACACACACTCATAACAATCCTTTTTAATCTGCTTAAATGTTCATGACTTTTTCATCCAAAACATGCACGCTCCCATCAGTCACTGTGTCAAATTGCTGTATTTCAGTTTTAGCATTTTACACATAACCAATTGTTAACAACCTCCACCCGCTGCCCACTGTCACACACACACACACACACACACACACACACATTACCTACACAAAACACAAACACAATTGTTCTGCTCTCCCTCACTACAGTACTCTCCTTGGTCAGTAAATGATGCATGACCATGCTGTAAATGTTTCAAAGACCTGGAGTCAAACCTTGATAAACATGGTGTATGCGTGCGTGCGCGTGTGCGTGTGACAACAGAAGGATAAAATACAAGAAAAAGAAAGCGATGCCAATGGGAAACATCTGGTCATCACTTATATAACGATAAAACAATATGCTGTTTTCATAGCTGCGGATGCACTCTGTGTGTGTGTGTGTGTGTGTGTGTGTGTGTGTGTGTGTGTGTGTTCCTCTCATACATGAGGTACACGTGCAGGAAATAAATCATAAATAGCACCATGAATAAAGTGCAGACCAAGACTAAAGGAAGCAAAAGGACTCAAATATGTTGCTGTCAAATTGACCTAGGATCATTATTTGTGGTCAATTGCACACAAAAACTGACACATTTTCTCAGAGTGTTTTTGTGGATGGCTGTATAGGAGCATACATTATACAGTATATGAGCAGTAGAGACAGAGAGAGTGTGTGCCTGCAGTTAACAGTTTCGGTGCTAACTATAATCTGGGCTAATCTGGATTAGAAGTCTAAACAGTCAAACCTCTTCTTTTCCATTGATCTTTGGCTGCTGGTTACACAACACTTCCAGAAAACAGTGCATGTGTGTGGGTTGTGTGGGCTTCCTCCTCCTCTCCTGCCTATACAGGATAGACTGAAAAGATGGAGACAGGGTAGAGGATTGAGGTTATCGTTCTCTCAGGCTCTGACTGCGTGCATTTAAATCAGGGAAAGTGGAATGAGGACACAGAGCAGTGTGTCTATTGACTTGGTGTCACTCTAATTTGGGTTCTACTGAAGCAAAAAATGTTGGGGGAAGGGTAAACCGGGCAGCAGCAGGTTCCTCTGTCAGGGACACAGGGATGCACAATTCAACAGACTGCAGCACTTTTGTACTTTATCTGTTAATGACAGCGATCATATTAGGGCTGCAACTAATGACTATTTTCGTTATCGATTAATCTGTTGATTATTTTTCAATTACTTTACTACATCATGAAACTATGAAAATGCAGGTAGAATAGACCCCGTCACAAGTACCAGGAGCCCAAAATTACATCTTCAAAACCCCACAATTTTGAAATATACAATGTTATAAAACAGAGGACTACAACCATAGAATGTTTGGCATTTTTGCTTGATAAATGACTTAAATAATGAATCGATTGTTGATGATAATTCATTTTTGTTCTTTTTGTATTGATATCTGCAGCATGGCCAAAAATAGAGGGTATTGCTGTCATTTTTGAGGATATTACATAGTCTGCTTTAACCAGATTACTGATTAATAAAAATAATTCTTAGTTGCAGCCATAGTTCCATTCCACCTCCTTTACATCTGTCTCTTCCTGTCCCCCAGGCTGTAACTGGGAAGAGCTTTGGAGACAAGGACTTCCGCAGTGGATTGGAGAATGGCATCCTGTTATGCGAGTAAGCATCTGACATCACTCCCACTCAGTTTTTGATGTCTGAAGTCGCAACAACATACATAAACTCCTCTAAGACTCAATAAATCTCTGCTTCTCCCCTCCTCCACTCAGGCTGCTGAGTGCAATCAAACCAGGGCTGGTCAAGAAGATCAACAGACTGCCCACCCCCATCGCCGGGCTGGTAAGAGGACACTCTCCAGTGTGACATTCAGCCCTGTAAAGCAGCCTGTTCGTCAAAGTGATAAAGTGTGGTCCCCTGCTGTCTGTCTCTAGGACAACCTGTCCGTCTTCCTGCGGGGCTGTGAGGAGTTGGGCCTGAAGGGCTCCCAGCTGTTTGACCCTGGGGACTTGCAAGACACTTCCATACGAGCTAACCTAAAGTAAATAGGCGTGTGTGGCTTTTTATTCCTGTTTATGTCCATTTTAATGTAGGATCACATGGCAGTAATACATAACACTCTCTCTCTCTTATCAGGGACTCTGACTGCAACCGCAAACTAAAAAATGTAAGTAATGAATGCCTTTTTTTTTTTTTTAAATGTTCTTGTTTTATCTTTTATGTCAGCGTGTTTAGCATTTATGAATATGCATACAACTCTTGTGTCTATGTCTCTCAGGTGCTGAACACAGTGTTCTGGCTTGGGAAGGCTGCCAGCGGCTGTGCATCCTACAGCGGCCCTACTCTCAACCTCAAGGAGTTTGAAGGGCTTCTAGCTCAAATGAAGTTGGTGAGTGAACACACTGGAGAGGACAGAGCAGCGAGGGGGGGGAGACAGACAGAAAGATAGATAGCATTGTGGAGGAGATGCGGGGGATGGATTTGTTAGTTTCCTGTCTTTGTTGGGGTGCAGGAGAAACACACGAGACAGGAGACAAACACATTTTTGTTTTTGTTACACCACAGCTACTCCTATTTCAGGAAGAGACACAGGATATGAGTTGAGAAAGAAGAATGGTTCTGCACATTTTATCTATAGGATAATTGGAAGTGTATTCAAATAACAAGAACACCTAGCTTTGTGTTTAGTTTTTTCTTTTGCTCCTAGTCTCCTTTTCAATCAATTTCTCAACCCATGTGTTGTCTCTTAAGTGAGCATCTTCATGCATCTTTACTACCTTATACGTGTTTTCAAATATTTTCCTGATGGCTGATGTGTGTTTGTGTGTGTGTTTGTAGGAGAGTGACGAAGGAGGCGACAGTTCACAGAAGCGCGGCGTTAGAGACAGCGGCTACGACTGCTGGGACTCTGAGAGGAGTGATTCACTCTCTCCACCACGACACACTCGCGACAACTCCCTAGACAGGTGCGAGACTGTCAACACACACACACACACACATTCACACACACACACACACACACACACACACACACACACACACACACACACACACACACACACACACACACACAAACATATGTGGATGCACACACCAGGGGTATGTCAGATTGCTGATAAGAAGTTAAATACAGCTGTTGACATTTTCAACACATTTTAAAACTAATCCCATTGATACAAAACACACATGTAATTTTACAAGCCCCTTTTACACAACCTATTCAAGCCAGTAATGTTGCGCCTTTATTCCGCCTCCCCGTTCTGTATAAGACATCAATTATTCAATCAATCAAGCAGGATTCCAAGCAGAGAATTCACGGTCACCGTTCAGTTCCTCCACACTTGCCTCGATAGCCCCTCTGATGTAGAGATGGAGATGAACACAGAGATGGTACTGTCCATCCATGCAATCGGGACCTCAGCCACAGGCCCTAGCTGCTAGCCATACCCAACCCTTCCTCTGTGGTTGCTCTGATGTTTACATTTGAAAACTTTTAACGGTCAGGCTAGCAGAGTCAGCAGGAGACTGGTGAGTTGAATTCCCTGTCCTGATGAGTGACTCATAGTCATGAGATGGCCGCAGAGATGGTTTTGCTAGCTTGAGCTTATCTTCTCCACCTTTTCCTTTGTGTTTACATTTAAAAACTTGAGCTAGCTGGCTAGCTAGCCCAGGCTAGCAGAGTCGGCAGGAAACTGACAAGTTGATTTCCCGATCCTGATAAGGGATAAGGGACTTATAGCCACATGCCATCACCGTCCAACATCAACAACATTAAGCACAACTAATATTTGTAAAATAGACAATTCAGCATAAATGTTGCGGAGCTGACAGAGAGGCGACTGGAAAGGCTCACGCTTTCTAGAACATATACCCTAGACACCGACGCTGTTGTGTTGCACATGATGCTATCTAAAATCAGTGGGGCAGCCATAGGGGGCAGCATTATGCCGGCTTTCTTTGGTTCAGTGTAAAAAAGCAAAGCCGGTGTGATGAGGAGCCTTCTTTACAGCAGTATTGTGGGATCTCTGCAGTAAAGGATTATATGTGTTTTTATCTGTTACTTTTGTTTTTGACAGTCTGGACTCCTTTGGCTCCCGCTCACAGCACAGCCCTTCTCCTGATGTGGTGAATCGAGGACACAGTGATGGTTGGTTCTGATACAAATTTCTGAACTGCGAGCCAGGCCAGCTGTTTTCCCCTGCTTCCAGCCGTTATGCTAAAATAAGCTAGCCCCATACTTTGCATACAAACATGAGAGTGGATGTAGATGCAAATAAGCGTATTTCCCAAAATGTTGAACTATTCCTTTAAAGCAGCAATCCAAAACCCACTCATCCATAAATATCTGACTGCTGTTCTCTAACATGTTGGCATGTTAGGGTTTTAACCTTGGTATGTTATGGCTAGTCAGGCGGGCTGTGGATAACAGCTGAATGTCTCAGACACAGTGTGTGTGTGTGTGTGTGTGTGTGTGTGTGTGTGTGTGTGTGTGTGTGTGTGTGTGTGTGTGTGTGTGTTTATGTGTGTGTGTGCCCCAGATAAAGCAGCTGTTGGTCTGAGTAGCAATCACTAGAGATTTGGACATGAGGTCACATCCTGACTGTCGTATGTCAGTCTGTGTGTGTGTGTGTGTGTGTGTGTGTGTGTGTGTGTGTGTGTGTGTGTGTGTGTGTGTGTGTGTGTGTGTGTGTGTGTGTGTGTGTGTTTAAGGGGAGTATCACAGGCATCCTGTTTTTGTCTTTTATGTTAACGGTATAATATGTGTGCAGCAGGGTGACAAGAAAAACACTATTCCAGAGCTGGGAATAGACTCATTCCCTGCATTCCCTAGAGGAAAAGTATGCTGTCTTACTAAGTAATATTTATAACCCAACAAGTAAGATGGACAGGGGATATAAATTGTCCTATTCTGTCTAAATGTATTTGCAGAATATTTCATAGATTTATGCACAATAACCTTGTCAAACAGTTGGCAAATAAGCCCTCATTCTCTTCCAAATAAGTTTGACTAACCTTGGAGTTTGTTTAAAATCTGTCTGAGCAACTTATTTTTAGCATAGTTACCACATTAACATTAACTCAGCAATTACCATGTTATTATTACTGGTAGAATTAAAAAAAAGCCCATAATTATTAATATTAAATATTAAAAATATTTGTGAGCCCATAGGGAGATATAGGCAGAGGCCAAACCACAATTACTCTTCCAATAAAACAGCATTGTGGGATGGGAAAGGCTTAAGATACATACAACCAGTTGGCAATTGAGGTGAATGAGGGAGGATGCCATCCCCCTTGTTAGCATAATGATCAAAATGCATGCCCCTTGTCAACCTGACACCCCCCCTCCCCCCATCCCCTAGTAGCAGTGTGAGTGCAGGGGCAGAGGGGTTGTTGGGTTGTTGAGTTGAATATGTTAGTCTAGTCTGCCTGACTCATTGATCCGTTATCTGACTCGGGTTTGTGCAAGTTAGAATCTATGGCCCCGACCATGGCTCTGGAATATCAGTGTACAGTACAGTGTATCAATCCATAAATCCAAATGGCACTGTCTGTGGTGCTGAAGTAGCAGTCAGATTTGTAATTACTTTTCGTTAAGTCTGGCCCTTCTGTCAGTTTTGTCTTAGATCTATAATATTCTCTAAACTATATTATTATATATATAATATATTCTCTACTAAATATAGCTGGGAGGAGGATAAAAAGAGTAGTTCACTGGGTGGTTCGCAAGTCGCGGGTGAACGTCCCCCTGTTAAAAATCTACTGCACACGACTACCCTTTCAGTCTTTTCAAATTTAATATGGTGGTAAAAGGGCAGCCCCATTAACATATACAGAATTTGACTGTGATGTGGTGTTACAGTAAATGTCAAAAATGCTTAAAAGTGTCTAGAAACTCTTTCTGACTAGAAATGTCATGTTCCATATCATGACAATGTTTTTTGCCCTTGCTGATATGGAACTTTTGGTTTAACGTGAAGCTAATATGTCTTGAAAATCATATAGCGTTTGCAGAGGCTATTATGCAAGAACCAATTAAAAATGTTTTGTGACATACTTTCTAACCTTCTTCACTGTTTTCTCTTTTATGCTCCATCACTGGTTGTTGCCCAGGGCGAGGCAGCGACTCGGAGGCCGATGCCCCCAGCAGGAGGCCAGATGTGCGGAAGGATGACATGTTGGCCAGACGGACAGGCAGCAGTAGCAGTGAATCAAGAAACTTGATTCCCTTTAACCAGTTTCTTCCCAACCGAACCAACGCCAGCTCCTACATGCCGACACCACGGCGAAAACCACATACAGAGGAGGGAGAGCAGCGGAGGTAATGACCAACATATCAGTGCAATAAATAAGTCATATATAGATGATATATAGATATAGATTTCACAACACATGTTACTAAGTGGTGCAATGGGAAAATACAAAAACTGAGCAGAAGGAAAGGTAAATCACACAAGACACACAAACTTCCTCATTCCTAATCTTTCCCTGCTGTTACACACCATTCCCCAGTCACTCTCAAGCCACTCCAGAGCAGTCCAAAAGAACTGGACCGCACCACAAAACTCCTAAAACTGTCACTTGGGCACCTGAGAACAACGGGGGAAAACTAAAACCGGAAGAGGAGAATGTGAGCCAGGAAGTGTTGGATCAGAAGAGGCTGCTGATGTTGGAGAAGGCAGGGATTAAAGTTCTGCCTGCTGTTGTTCGCTACAGCAGGTCAGAGAGGAGATGCATGACAGCTGCTGCTGCTATGGTTTGACAGTTTTGGTCGTGTTCACTAACGGATCGTTATGATGGTCATTTTGTTTGTGTTTTTTTTTTCCTGGTGATCCATTCACACTGGTGATGAGGTTTGACTTTTGGGGTTTTGTAGGTATCTGGTTGCAGCAAACTGGCTTATTAATGATGAGTTTTGTGTGTTGGCATACATATCTGACTAACTGCTTGCTACGTTTCTGTGGTTCACGTCATGGGAGAGATTGAGTTAAATAATGGCAGTTAGTAATATTGTAACATAAGTTTTAATGGCCATGAATTGCTACCTAATCGCTGTGGTATTTATTTATTTTTTGACGCACACAGTGATATGTTTGCCTGTGAACTATGACTAATTAACAACCTTGCCATATTTCAATATTTGTGGAAGCATGTCAAATCCAAACTTTGCATGTGACTACGTCTGCTCACAACATGCAACAATGGATTTTTGATTATCTCCGAAATGACCTTGCCACCCCATCCCGTCTCCAACCCAAGGCCTCCCACAATGGAGGACCAGGAAGTGAGGTCACCGTTGCCGAACATTATCCTCCGCTGCGATAACGACTTTTTGAGCTCTCACAAATCTGTGTGGGATTCCTCCTCTGATGTGGAAGAGGAAGCAGAGGTGCAGAAAGTCCCGGATGTTCGTAGAGACGACCTGGCATCCAGACGAGCTTATCGCGGCCCCGTTGCTCCCAAGGTGCATCAGTTTGTCCCTCCACCTGTATGTAGCAACAAAGACAGAGAGCGCTGGGAAGGGATTAGACGAGCCTCGCAGCAAACACTGCAGGAGAAGGAGCTCAGGTTAGCCAGTGTTTGTTTGTGTGTGTTGCCATTTTTCTTCTGTTTTCTCTCTAAGTCACTGCTAAATATTCTGTCCTATTTCCCTACTTTTTCTTTTTTTTGGGGTGTTGTGGTCATTTGTGGTATGACATGTGCGTGCTCCACTTTAATGTGACGTGTGTCGTGTGATGCCATTGTGCTGGCTCTGTGATTGGACAGTGAGAAGGAAGCGGTTCCTGACATCATTACACGCAGAGACAACCCCTTCCTAAGCTCCGCCTCTCGCTTCGAGGAAGAGGAGGATGGGGAGGAAGAGGGAGAAGAGGGAAAGGTTAAGGCGACGCCTAATAAGCAGAAGGATGACCTGGCTCGTAGACGGGCTCAGAGTAAACCCCTCCCTCATAGGGACGGACCAATAAGCTTTGTGTCTGCCTCCATGAGCCAGGCCGATATGCAGAAGTGGGAGAGACTCAAGATGACTGAACCCAGGTGCCCAACACACTCTGTTTCTGCACACATGCAGTACAAAGCACTTAAAAGCTGCTGCATGTCAAGTGTGTGCTTTGATAATGACTGAGAGAATGTGTGTGTGTGTGTGTGTGTGTGTGTGTGTGTGTGTGTGTGTGTGTGTGTGTGTGTGTGTGCTTCTAGTTTCAGTTCGAAGCAGATCATTGCAGGCAGGAGAGAATCTTTAATCTGCAGAGACTTTCATATGAATTTACAACCCGCTATATATTTTTTAAACCCACACCGTGGCTTGAATACATGGGGATTCACTACCTCAATTTGAAAGACATCCAAGTTGTATCCTCACCTACTACTACAAAACATGCGTTATCTGAAAGCACGTGTCATGACTCTTTCTGTGTCAGCTATTTTAAAATCCTAATATAATTGCACCAACAGTTGCTTATTGTGTAATGAGTGCATATAAGACAGAACAGTAAAATAATATTAAAAATTGGAAGAAAACATCTTACATTTTTACTTTATTTTACGTTTTGCAGCTGTTAATTTGTTACAGTACCATTTAAACTAATTCTAACTTTTTACAACAAGCTCCAAAGAGTTACCTTTCAGAAGACACCAGGATTATATATGTTATCAAAAGGGTTTAACAATATTAATCATTTCATTTTGGGTGAATATTTATTTATCTAGAGCAAAAATACCGATTATTGGTTCTAACTTCTCAAATGTTTGACTGTTTGAAAGTTTGACACTTTTTTTTCTGTTTTATCCCATAATTAATAGAATGTCTTGGTTTTTGACTATTAAGATTTCAAGATGTCTCCTTGGGCTCTGGGAAACTACTACTAACTAACTAAAGTTTACTTGGATAGATTTAAGGATCCCCCCCTCTCATATTTTATTGTTAGAAACAATCAGAAATATAAAAAACTCATAAGATCGTCTACTACAGTTTCAGCTCTGGTCTGTCTTTAGTCTCTTGTATCCTTTTGTAAGCAGCTATATCCCTTAGATTTAGTTTCCCCTCTCTTCTTTTCTCTGTTGCTCCCCATGTTCTCATCTGCTTGTTTATTCTCCTCACTATTGTGCACTTCAGGCCTCTTCAGTCTTCTTTGACAGGCATTGAAAAAGAGCAGGGAATTGGCCGATGTGTGTGAGGCTCTATGTGTGTGACCAAAAGGCGACTGTTGGCTGTGAGCACTGCTTTGGCTTTGTTTTTCTCTCTGCGCTGATGTCATTAGATAGGATAAAGAGATTTTTGTGTTCCCAGAGAAGCAGCAGTTACCAGGAAAATGTGACTACCTAGAGTAGATAAAAAGCTTGGTGTGTATGTTGTGAATGTACGTATGCGTTAAAAGGATTTAAGTGCACAGTCCCATGCTTTGTCCTCTTCGATCCATTCACACTTCCTGTTTGATTCATCATTTCCACCTTGTCCTTCCTTTGTCTTCACAGTCTGATCCTCTGTCTCTGGTTGCTCATGATTTCTTTTCCACCCTCCTTATTTCCCCCTGCTTTTTTTGCTGGCTGTGTGTGTGTGTGTGTGTGTGTGTGTGTGCCTGTCTTCATTTGTGAGATTGTATCTACAGTGAGGCTAGCCCGTCCCCTGTGTGTCAGGCTTGTCTGGAGAAAAATTATGGAAGTCCTTTCAGCAGATCAGCAAAGGCTGAACGAGGTCACAGCAAAGTTGTGACCTTTGGGGGCGTGACTGAGATCGAGCAGCCAGTAGACACATTCACTTCAAGTGAAGGGGAGGAGACAGAGTTGCTAAGACGACTCCTTTCCAAGACAACTGTAGCCATGCCTACCATTGGCCTGGGCTCCCAGCTTTCAGAGCGGGAACGCAGGTATGGACGAGGCCAAATACAAGACAACTTCAGTGCTACAGCTACACTGGCTTGAATCCAAAGTCTCTTGCATTAGTGTGGACATTATTGAGAATCAAATAGGTCCCTTTCTCTTTCAATAGCCTACTTTTGGAATATTATTTAAATGGTTTAATGGAATTGCTTGTCAATGTCCTTTTGGAAAATGTTTGAATTGGTAAATTAGGTAGTTTGGATGCACCTGTCTGCACTGGCTGATATGAATGTAGTTGTAATAGGGAACAAAGGCAAACACTTACTTGCGCACACATATGCATGTATATGCTGCTATGAGAAGTAGAGCTAGATAAATCAAAGAGTATTGGCCTATATATAATATATATAATTCAAGCATTTCTGTAATGTTTGTGTAACCTTTTTTTCTCCTGAGATATTATCTGTTCACTTTTGATATATGTTTCAGAAATTTTCCATAAAATCAAAACACTTAGATGGATGTTATCACATGACTCTGATGGTCAAAGAGCTTAAAATGACATCACAGGTCTTTTTTTTTGTTTGTAGATTTGCATTGGTTTTGCATGTTTTTTCTAACCCTCATTTATTTGTCGCTGGGAAACTTTTGAATGTTTTTTCAGTTTGAAATGTTTCCTTCTTTACAATCTGTATTCTGTACTCTTAAGTACCTGTGGCTTGCTTTACTGCATGTTCACACCTGGATTGTAAGACTATAGTATCCATCGCAGTTGCTGCAGTTTGAGCTTTATATGATGCTCTCACAGCCAGGTAAATGGACCTGACCTCAATCAATCCACCGCTCCGTCCGCTGACCTACCACCCTGCACCCCTGAAACCCCTCTAACTCCTGCAGAGCTGGATGCCTGTCTGGCTCAGTATGAACAGAGAGCAGAGGAGGAGGATGAGGAGGAAGCGGAGAGGATCCCAGATCTCCAGAAAGATGACATGATGGCGAGGAGGACAGGAGTTTTCCATAAACAAAGCACCTCTACAGTGGCTTACAACAGTTTCCTGCCTCTGCCCAGCACCAAGCGCTACACACAAGAGGAGGTCACAACTGATGCTGCTCCGCGGAACAAAAGGAAAATGCAGGCAGACAGGAGCAAGAAACTGAACGTCAGGTGGGCTGAGATTTGTGTGTCTAACAGTGTGAGAAGGCACTAACAAGCTTGGTGTGGTTTGCGTCCTCAAAGAGGTTCTCCAGCTTGATGTTTAGTTATTTCAACTGTAGGAGTTTCTCTCATAGATTGGAGCAACAGCAACCCAGAGTTCCCATGGAAACACCTCAACCGCACCCTGACAAGACTGTAATCCGAGCAACGTCTTACAGCGAACGTGAATATGATGAGCAGGAGGATGAGTATGATGAAAATGAGCCTGTGCCTGACCTGGAGAAGGATGATATGATGGCTCGAAGGACCGGATCATTCCAAAAACCGAGTGCAGTCAGAACAAACCAGGCCATCAACCAGTTCCTGCCAGTACCTGGATCGGTTAAATATAACATTTCCCCAGTGTCTGCAATGAAGGCACTACACAGAAAGCCTAAACTCAGAGAGAAGATAGCTAGTGAAAGGTATTTACTGTGTTTGAATGATGAAGGCATTGAGGTGTCTGCCACTACTGCAACTAACAAAGCATGTTTTACTGGCAAAGATGAAAGTTTGTTTGTGTTTGCAAGTTAAATGGCCTGCAGTACTAACACTAACACATCTCTGTGGATGATTTATAGTTGATCCTGACTTGACTGTGTTGTTTTGGTTCCATGCCAGCATGTTTGATTGCCTGCAGCTGGATGTCTGATGTGGTTTCATTTGTATTATTTGAATATGAAAGGACTGGTCGACTTTGATTTGCTGTTGTGGTCGGATTATTGGAGTTCTGGTTCTGATATGGCTTGGCGAAGTTTGTGCTTGCTTTGGACTTTTCTGGCCTTTTTTCTCTTTTTGCTGATGAGGTTTAACCTTGACTTTGCTTGGTTCTGGTTGAGTATAGAACAGTCGGCTGTCGTTTTTATTTAAAGTGTAAATCAATGCTGAATCACATAGAAACAGAAACAACGGCTGCTCCACTCTGTAGTATTTGAAATTCTAGGTTATTGGGAAAGAACTATGTAATATACTAATCAGACCAATTCCAAATCCAATAAATAAAACATTCAAGGTTACCCTACCAACTGAACATTGTACCTAATGTTCCTATAACTAGTACCAAAATACATATTTTCTTTCCAAGCAATGTCCAAGAGAATTATTAAGAAATCACAGATATAAAATAAAGTGTTGCCAAAAACACATATTGGTTTGGCTTACCTGTAGTATTATCTAGCCAGACCGATAGTTTTGGTGTCATTTCCCAGGTTTTAAAATGTCCGTCTTTTAAAGTTTGTTAGAAAATAATTTTGATAATTGGTTAGTAAGGATACTTTAGCAATTTAGTGTTGTCCTCACTTGCAGAAGGGGGACTTACAAGAGACATGTACAAAAAATGCCCCTTGCACTACCCTATGATCTACACAACTTGCTGTCAGTAGTTTTCATAGGGACTATATCTTGAGGAAAAAGTGGTTCCAATGAAAACCGCTGTCTTCTGTTATCTGTGATGCGGTCTTGATTTACCCGTTGAGCTATTTCCTTGTAATCTTGGCCTTGTCACTGGATTTTAGCAGCATGGTTACCGTGGCAGCAGAACCTCAGGCCCCGCTCTCCAAAGCACCAACCCTCCCTCAGTGTGCAGGGCTGAGGGAGAGGCAGGAGAAGGATGGAAAGGAAGGAGACATGACAATCTCTGTCACTGATATGTCTGAGCCCCTCTCCTCTCCATCACTCACCCCTCCACCCAGTCCTGCTGATGCTCAGACTCGTAAAGTGGAGACAGAGCTGGAAAAGCAGTGTGTGGAAGAAAGAGTTGAGAAAAAGGTAGAGGAGAGAAAGAGAGACGTGAACGAGCAACCACCAAAGAAACCCTTCTGGCTGGATGACGATGATCTACCTCCCATCATGTGAGATGCCCATTGAACTCTTTTTGTGTCTTCATCACTTCCTTCTCAGATGTAGCTCTGCCATTCATCCAGTCTAAAGTGTGACATTAGCAATAATGCTGTTGTCCATTCCCTCATCTGCTGTTTGCTCTTATTCACTATTGTTTTAGGATGAGCCGGCGAGTTGCTTTTATGTCTGAGGATACTGAGTAAGTCTTTCGGCGTGAATCTGGATGAGCTTATGAATGATAACAATATACTGTATACACACTGTGCACGTTCAATTTCAAGAGTACAGTCCAAAAATATACTAATATACGAACGCTAACATCCAGCTTTTTATTGTCATCTTTTTTTTTAAGTTCTGTTTGTCTTGCCAAGTTCTGTTATGTTTGCTCAGTTGCTTGTTTAATTGCTTTGTGTTTAGTTTATGGAAACAGTAACATATTTCAGTTACTGTGTGGAGGTGTGGTGCAGCACATATGCAACTAATATAAATCCACAATATACAGAAAAGAACAATAAGAATTACATTGTAATATTTGTGTTTATTGGACTGGTATTGGTTGTGTCTAAGTATGTCTTGCTTTGTGTCCATATCTTGTAGACCATCTTTGTTTACATCGTCTGTTCATTTTGAAAAGGAGGCAGTTTCTTTCCCCTCTCTGTTCCTTTTTCGATTATTGAATGTGTTTTCATTTTTTACATTACCGGGCAATTGTAAGTGACCGACGTAAACAATGAATAAATAAATTATATAGAAAATATTGAATGTTTTCCAGAGCCAAATTGGACTAAGTGAATATGTTAGGTCAAGTGATTCAGTAATTTATACAAGATTATACTGTTTTCTTCCTCTCTAGGAGTGTGAGCATGGGTGACATGCTTAATGAGGAAGAGGTTGGACACTTACCGCCACTGAGCCAATCACGATATGAGCGCATGCACGAGCAGTACAACAACTTTCAGGAAGATGACGACCACTGGCAAAACGTAAGTGACTAATGACATTTAAATTTAGCATGTTGGGCCCATTTAAATAAAAATGTAAATATCTGTATCTTATTCAAGTAACAGCAATGTCCTGAATTAACACTGCCATTATTTGAACACTGTGAAACCATGACAGGAATTGGCTCGCTGGAAGAATCGGCGTCGCAGCACGTCCCAGGAACTGATCAAGAAAGAGGAAGAGAGGAAGAGGATGGAGAAAAGGATGAAGGAGGAGGGAAGTGACTGCAACAAGAGGAAAAGCATTAAGACCTACAGAGAGATTGTGGAGGAGAAGTAAGGATGATATTGAGGCCCTTATTTTTGTTGCACATGGCCCTTATTATGAGACAAACTTATTTAAAGTAGGCCAAATTTAAACCTTGGTCTCTGTCAAAAAAAAACCCCGACAATATAAGAAGCACTACCTAGACACCAAATGCTTAGTGTCTCTCTACGTACTTCTCTTTTCTAGGGAGCGCAGAGAGGCGGATTTGTGTGACGCCTACAGGAATGCATCGACTCCGGAGGAGGCCGCCATGGTTTTACAGCGTTACGCTCTTCGCTTCACCATCAGTGATGCAACACTGGACAGCCTAAAACTGCCCAGATCCACTGCAAATCCCAAACAGGACCTTGATAAGGTGGATACGGAGCACAAAACGACATCACCTGTAAATGAAACATCAGAACCTCTGCACAAACCAGAACCACCTGTTATAAAAGACCAGTGGCACACAGAGCCTGAAGAGACGGAGACAAATACAACTGCTCAACAAGAGACATCAGTTTCTGTCTCCTCCAGCTCCCCAACACCTGGCAACACCCTCAGCCCGCTCACAAACTCAGACCATGTGCCACCTCAGTCACTCGAACTGAATGAACCTCAATGCAAACCGACAGAGTCTCCAACCAAACAACAAAAACAACCGATTACAGGAGATGCAAAGCCTCAAGCCAAACACACGCCACCTCATATTGCACAGTTGCAGCCTCATACCACACAGCCTGTACACACACTCCCCTCCCCTTCATCTGTATCCCCCAGACCCGTCCCCCTGCTGGCAGCCAAGCCCTACTGCCAGCCCAGGAACATAATGTCTGGACACAAACCTGTCAAGGTAAGGGCTCCATATCAGTAAGTCACACCAGTCAACATCACCTGATACTTCACTGTTTCACCTGTTATTCTCTGTATGCAGTTTAAATGTGTGTTTAATAATATGTCAAGCTAGCAACGAGCAACCTCTTTAAAAAAAAAAAAAAAAGAAGCATCATCTTACTGAACAAGATGTTTTGTGATTTAGATATTAATGTTGATCTCTGCCTGCCCCCTGAATACACTGTGAAAAAGCCCGGTCTCGGGAGACAACACAGGGGTTGTAAATATCAAACAAACACTCATAGTGCACCTTTAAGCCTTGACTGAGTTAATGACTCTCGCTAAATAAGAAAAATAGAATATCCATGTAATCCTGACTTCTATGCATGTGTCCCACTCAGATGGACGGGTTGGTGCGGGTAAATGGAGAGGTGACAGAAGATTTATTTGTTTCTACTCCACCTACATCTGCTCGACACTCGCCACCGGAGGTCAAAGACATTTCCTTCAAACAGATGGAGAAAGACGTTCCCTCCGTAACGACGGAGAAAGATGTTTCCTCCAAACAGATGGAGAAAGATGTTCCCTCCGAGCAGATGGAGATAGACGTTCCCTCCGAGCAGATGGAGAAAGATGTTCCCTCCATACAAACAGAGAAGGACGTTCCCTCCATGTCTATTGCGACCAATCAGGAGATGGTAGAGCAGACACCATCTCCAAAGACAGAAAGATCGACCACGTCTTTAGGCTCTGCCATCAGCTCCCTGATTGGAGGCCGAAACTGTACCGTCACGACAACTATTGTGACAGAGCTCACACATGTGGAGCCACATCACCCGGATATCCAAAGCAATGGACAGGTAATATACATATAATACAGTGGCATTTTTAAGGACAGAATACCTGTGTTTTTTGTGTGTTTATCCATTTAATATGCTTCACATTACTGCTGGCCATTTTCAAAAAGACAGTTGGTTTTAAGATGATGTTTTTGGAAATTACCCATGGGTTTCAGTTCTTTACAATACACTATGAGGAACAACTGTCAGTTGTCTCTGCAAGTTGTGTTATAGCTGCAACTAAATACTGCTAAACATTTAAGTTGTTATCATAAAATTTTCCATCCTGGTGCATTCAGGTGTTTGTGTAAAGCCTTGACACCTGAGACATGAGTGTCGTCAGCACTCTTTTTCTTTCTATTCATGAGCTGTGTTGGTGGAAAATGAAACCCAAGGGATAAACTGAAAGCAAACATGGGTGGAGTTAAAAAAATATGTCGAGAATTTAGTTACTTGTTCCATTAAAAGGATGCAGTTCAGCAGCTTTGGTATCGACTCGACTCTGGTATTGGAAGCACTTGCGTGCTAGCCTGGAAATCCAGAACCAAATCCGAAAGATTAAGGGTCTGGCTATGAGTAATGAAAATGGCCCAACTCGAGGGGCGGCACCAAGCATGCATTTAAAAAGAGCACTGCACGCAATTGGATAACACTACGACCAATGTTTACTGACTCATTCCGGACTTTGACGTCGCAGCGCTGTCGTTATCTGTTTAGCTCGCCTCTGGCCCGCCTATATCCAATACACCGATGTGATTGGTGCAGCTCGGCTCCAAGGGCATGGGTAATGAGCATCATTACTCATTGCCAGAGTGACTCGCTGAGCAAATTCAAATTGTGCTCTCGCGAGAACTCTGGATTTCCAGAGTTATTGTATGCACCAACACAGAGGAGTTTCTCCCCCCAAAAAATCATTCTTTCATCTTTATTACCACAAAGTGAGAGCACAAACAGAAAGGCTGGCGAAGAGAATACGATATACTTTAACGTGCCCATGGGGAAATTTGTCTGAGACTCCATACTGCAGTACAAGAACAATAAATATGATATACAGTTCAGACATAAAACATGAAAAATACATTAAAAACAATGAATAGAAATTCCTGTACATGTACATGGCTCTTGCACAAAACTGAGGCAACATGCATTTTTTGCCTTCCTTAGTTTAAAACACAAAAGTGAAGTACAAAAGAATGTTATGTTGTGGTTCAATCTAAGTCAGGGAACATTATATAGTCTTAAAGAGGGCAGAAGTTGTAACTCACAGTGGAGAGACATGAGCCTGACCTGACACACTCTTCAGCTGTTCACGGGGATGGATGTCCTATGTAAAGCAAGTTTCAAGTCTCTTCAGGTTGATTTTAACATTGTATTTACATGAACTGAAGCCAGCGACTGCCTGAAGAACAGACAGTAAAACTACAGAGCAACTATGTTATATTTTGGACTTGAATGGTCCATTCATTTTTTATAAATACACATACAGTAACTAGAAACAAAAGAATTATAGATCCACTTTTCAGTTAATGCTTTATTCATTTGGTTGAATATTTGACTTTCAGGTTAATGGTACTTCTGGGTTATCTGGGAGTCCAGTGGGGGGGGGGAAGACTCAGCCAGCTACATCACCAAACAGCCTGCAAGAATATTCTCCCACTGTCACAGGTAAAACTGTAACTTGTACTTGTATGTACATACTAGTTTTATGTTTATTTTAACCTATTTTTGATCAGCTTTGTTGTCATTGTTTTTAGCTGTATGTCTGTTTCTATCTTCCTATGAATTGTTCTGTGTGTAAGTATATTGAGAGCAACCAAAACAAAGAGTCAAATTCCCTGTATGTGTACACATACTTGGCCTATAGAGCTGATTCTTAGTATATTCTTATTTTGATCTGTGTGTGTCTGTGTCTTTCTCTGCCACAGAGGGACTTCAGGAGAGCAGTGTGACTGTGAGTATCTCTCAGCAGCTCCAGCTTTGTTTTTTTCTGTTTCTCCTTCATTCTTAAATTTGGCCCTGTCCTGACCCTTCGTCTCCAGTAGTCGCTGTAGTCAAACATGTCCTCTCACCTTTCCTCTCTTTCTGTCCTTTTGGTCCGTATACATGTGTGTGTGTGTGTGTGTGTGTGTGTGTATGATTGTCCGTCGGGTCTGGGTAGATTGAGACCCCCATGTTGAACTTGGCTAAACGTGTTAATCACTGGGTCTGGGACCCCAATGAGGAACGTAAACGCCTGGAAAGTTGGCAACAGGAGCAGGAGCGCCTCCTACAGGTACACTGGTGGAATGTGCATGGCACCATGAATGTTCAACAGAAAACAGAAGGCACAGAATGTACTGGATATGTGTGTGTATATATATATATATATGTATATATGTGTGTGTATATATGTGTTTATGTGTGCATTATACGTGGGTTATTGTGTGCATACAGTACTTAACATGGACAATGTTTCTCTACAGGAGCAATACCAGAAAGAACAGGAGAAGCTGAAGAATGAGTGGGAGAAAGCACAGCTAGAGGTGCAGGAGGAGGAGAGAAAACACAATGAAGAGGTACTATTACACACAGACTGACCAACACATGAAATCATTCAGTGCTTTTGTGTGTCTTACATGTTCTCTATGTGTACATCTTCCAGGAGAGAAGAATCCTAGAGGAGACTGTAACACCCTTAAATCCCACTGGCTTGTTAAATCAGCATTCAGTTCAGACAGGGACGACTTCATCAGCTCCAGAAAACAATGAGACAGAAAAAGGAAACGTTCCTCTACAGCAAAACGGCCAAAGAAGGGAAGGGAACGAGGATCAACATGCATCCAAGCTGCATTTTTTCCAGGGTGAGATGCACGCAGAAATACACACGATATGCAGGAGGTGTCCACGTGTGTGTGTGTATGCACAGCTCATTCAATCTCAGGTCAAACATATAGTCCCTTAGAGTTTCTGTAATAAAAGGTTATGTCTTTAACATTTTCTTTTTTATTATTACTATTAATTATTTTATGATGGTTTTTGTAGATTATGCATGTGATGGTGAACATTCAAAGAAACAGGAACTGTGGAAGACGGCCTCTCTGGACCGCAACCCTCAGTTAAACCAGCCACATATTGTTAAAAGGTATGCCCGGATGCTTTTGTGCACCTTTGTGTTTTAGGGTTGTCCCATAGTGCTGCATGTTTGTTCTGAATGTATGTAAAGTTGTTGTTTTTGCCTTTCTGTCATTTTTCTTATTTCACATTGTGGAAACACTTTGAACTAAGTAATGTTCTGCTTTCAGATCAAATGCATGGGTCTGAAGTGCCCTTTTCTATGTAACTGGAAGAAACTATGAGTTAAAGCAAGACTATGTAACTTTTTCTACATAGCGGCCACTGTGGATACAAGTGATAACTATGAGATAATGCAAAGTTTTAAATTGCATTTAGTTAAAATACTAAGCTAATGTAACAGCAGCACAAGTGGAGAAGACAGTGAACTGACTCAGTATCGTGCATTGTAATAGAAACATTTGGATTATTCTACTGTAGAGATGCCAACAATGCACTCATAATTTCTAAACCACTTGTTCAAGGTGAAAAATGTTCATGTGTTAAGCAACATTTGTATATGTTAAATATATATTAACCTTGAAAAATATACATTTAGTTGTTTCACCCTAACAGACTTTTTTATGTATAAACAATGATCATCTGAAATGCTCTTTACCGCTCTTTATGTGTTACAAACATGTTATAGATGTTTTGGATGTGCATGTATTTATGTTTCTGGTTTTCTTTCTTTTTTACCACAGGTCTGAGTCCCATGATGCTGTAACAGGCAAACAGCAGCCCTCCCCTTCATCACCTCAGCCTCCCTCACCCAGCAGGTAATGATGCGAGCACACATATACACAAAAATAATTTCTAAAAGAAATAAGGCTGCGCTGTTTAATGGAGTGAAGGTGCTTTAATGTCGGTTTTCCTCCTGCTGTCTGCATGTGTGTAGGTGTGTTAGTGGGAAGAGGCTATGTTCTGGTTGTTCTCAACCACTGGGAAAAGGAGCTGCCATGATCATCGATACACTGGGACTGTTCTTCCACGTACAGTGCTTCAAGGTACAGTGTTATTCTAGTACACACATGCACACTAATAATGGAACTTTATATTTTATTTTACTTTAAACAGAAGCAGCATTTGCCTTCTGTGTAAAGGTTTTGAATATATACAAATTTTACTAAAACAAGTGTACTCCATCACAATTATGTCCAAGGTAGCAAGATGTAAAATGTGTGTATGATGTAAATAGTTGACTGTATTCTGTGTTCTGTATCCCTCAGTGTGGAGTGTGTGATGGGCAGCTGGGTGACGCCTCTGCAGGGACTGATGTACGGATTCGTAATGGACTGCTGAGCTGTCATGAGTGCTATATTGCATCTCGGGGTGAGAACACATGCCCACACACACACAGACTGACACACACTAGCACATGCATATATGGTGTTACAGACTTTCTTAAAGGCTTTTCTTCTGAAGTTTATATTGGCCTTTGTCCTCACAATTTATTTTATTTTTATTTTATTGGTTTATTTGATAGGGACCATGCATATTTATGAACATTGTTGTATAAAAACACCATGTAAATATGACAGAATTAGTAAAAATAACTACTTTTCATTCGCAGTCCCTAGGCAAGTGACATAGGACTAACATAGAGACAGCCTGCAGTCATACAGCACTCATTCACTATAAATTAAAAGGTACACATAATGGTGACATATACTGTACATTGACAAAACAAAACAAAAATACATGATGACAAAGACATTATTCATCCACCTTAATTAAATAAAATGCCTAACCCTAACCCCTTCTCTAATCTGAAAATCCTTTTAAACAGTACTAATTGTTTAAACTGTCCTAACCTTAAACTAGACCCTTAATAAAATGAGTCCTTATTTTAAGGGTCTAACAAAGTGTCACCAGCAAGAATAAGATCAGACAAACACTGACAGACAAACACTGTTATTAAACAACCTCATTATAAGTTATGAGAGCAGACTTTAACACATTTCCATGTCTTTGTATGCAGGCAGAGGTCAGCCCACCACACTATGATGACCTGCATTTGAACTGGAACCTGCTCTGTCTTTGTCAGTGATTGGATGGAGAAGAATTCTCACATTCTGGAAAACTCTTGGAATCATTGTCTTTTTCCCGAAATGCACAAACTGCTTTATGGATGCCACTTTGAGCGAAAACTGGACTGACCTGGACTGAGTGACAAAACATCACATGCACATACAGTGCAGTGTGTGTGCTTATTATACACTTTAAGATTTTAAATTTGTGTAGCATGGATGTAATTAATAAAATCAGTGTGTTTAGACCTTTGCACATCCATACTTAGCACAGTTAAGATACTAGAATAAGGATCTGTTCTGTCACAAGCTTAACATGTTACGCTAAAAGCTGAACCACTACACATCAGTCTCAAAGTCTTGATTCATTAACCCCTGCTTCTGCACTGATGACTGATGATGGTTTGGGTTGGATAACCTGGAGTAGCTCGACCTTTATAATGCCTTACTCATCATCATACCTTCTCATTCTTTTTGGGTTTTGTGTTTACAGTTTTGCATGAAAGAAGAACATATATAAGTTATTGCTCAGATGGAGTAGTGTGAGCTTGACGTTCGTTGTTATCGTCTCAACACCTAAACTTTAACTTCCCTCTTGTATGTTGTACATCATCATGATATTTTTGATGAAAATCTGGCTAACTTACGCAAGCTTTTTTCTTTATAATTCATTTTACAGGAATGAGAATGCATGTTATTAATTATATACTTGTTGTTTTTTGGATTTTTAAATATTTTCCCTTTAAAATGTTTTTGCCATTGTTAATTCTCATAGACTGACTGCATCTGAAACAGTGCCTTATGTAATGAATGCGAGGGTGTAGTGTAGGAGTAAGTCACACTCACACAGACCTCTGGGTCTCGGCACATGCATGTGTGTGTGTGTGTGTGCGCGCGTGCGTGTGTGTGTGTGTGCGTGCGTGCGTGTGTGTGTGTGTGTGTGTGTGTGCATTCACATGTGTGATTTGACTTGAAGCACAGTTCCATACCAGCAACAAACATTTTAAATGGATCTCCAAATCACCTGCTGTTCCCTTCCACCCCCTCCCGTGAGATAAACCAATGACACAAAGTGATTTGCTGCTTCCCTGTTAATTATTCCCCCGTATAATGACAGTTTCACAATGTCCTAAAATCTCCTCGTCTGCCTCTATCACAAGTGTTGCCTCTCTAGAGTCTGAGCTCAATGCCTTTCTCCTCTGTGTGTCATTGCCTCTATCTGAACACCTGACAGCGTCTTCATCAGTCAGAGAAATAGAGTGCTCAGTTCATTGTCTTTTATAGCAAGTGTATGTTTATCAATAAAATATTTTAAATGGGATGCTGTCTGTTTTTTTTCATCTTGAGTTTTCTTTAATGAAAATACACTTTAAGTAAGCAGGCAAAGTAATAAATCCACTCTGACTGTGTAGAAAAGGTCCTTGCTTAGATCAACATCTCAACAATGGTGGAAAAGTCTTAAGATCTTTTACTTATGAAAAAGTAGTGATAAAATTATGTAAAAAAAAAAAAACAGAAGTCTTATCAGCAAAATGTACTTAAAGTATCCAAAGTAAAAGTACTTATTTTGCAACAGCGTGGTCCTTGTCATTACTATGCATTACTGTGTAAACTGCATTTTAATGTCATTTTAATCTGTAAAGTAACTAGGAACTATAGCTGTTATAATAAAGCTGTTGCAATAAATGTAGTGGAGTAAAAAGTACATTTACCTCTGAAATGTAGTGGAATATAAATATTAAGTAGTATACAGTGGTGTAGTCTACGTGATATGCAGGTATACGCAGTATACCCACTAAGAAAGCTGCAGGATTTCCATATACCCACTTAAAAATGCCCATTGACACGCAAAAACATACTTTCCATTATAGTTTTGATATATTTTGAATTGTCATCTGTGGTTTTCTTCTACACACAATAAAGGTAAATTGGTTCATAAAAGTGTATCTGAGTACAGGAAATGAAGTCGTTGATGCTCAAAACTTCCCTGTGGAGGACACCCAGACCCCCCACTATGTTGCACTATGACATGCCCCCACCCCCAAAAAAAAGGCAGATTCTGGCCAATATATATACAGTACAGTATACCCACTACAATAAGATACTTTAGACTACACCACTGATAGCATAGTAAGTAAACATACCTCAGAATTGTTAAGTACAGTACTTGAGTAGAGTAGTTACTTTGCACCAATTATAAAACACTAGACCTGACATTAGACGTTCTGTGCATTAGTTTGAAAAGTTATGTTTTGCAATTGTTCTAGATGCTATTGTAACCTGTTTAACGTTTTTTTTTTTTTTTTTACAAGTATTTTTATTGTTTTAGAGAAGGTACACTATACAGTGCAACATTACAATGTCAATTATAACAAGAAATCCTTCTTTTAACCCCATCCCACCCTCAACAAACCCTTGTGCTGAGGAAAAGACAGATAAAGAAACAAAGAAACAAATAAAAACAAAAGAAGAAAAAATAAAAATAAAAAACAAACAAAAACAACAGCTTTCTTCTATTACTCATGATAGCAAATAGTGTAATCATTGGCTTTACAATTCTTAGCAGTTATTAAGAGGGAAGTGTAAGTCTTTCAAAGTACGCCAGTAAAGGGTCCCAATTTTTGTAAAATGTTCTGGTTGATCCTCCATGAAAGTATTTGATTTTTTTCTATTTTTAGAAACATCATAATATCAGAAAGCCATGTGGAGGCTTTTTGGTGGTGTAGATGATTTCCATTCCCATAAGTATTCTCCGTAGTGCTATTAAGGTTGCAAAAGCAACAACACTTTCCTTACTATTGGGCATTACAAAATCACCCCCTTGTACCCCAAACACGGCCATTGTAGGGCTAGGTTGTAGATCTAAATCAAAGGCTTCATTTAAGACCTTAAATATTTAGAAACGCTTTTTAAACTCAGCTAAACTAACCCTAACCCTAACTGCCAGGTTAACCATGGCATGGAGCGTTGGAGCCCCCAATGTTCCTCCCACTTTCTGTACAATATTTACAGTTTTTCTATGCTGGAATACTACCTGGCTCCTGATTAATTTAAGAATATGTAACATGTGGGGTAATGAGGGTCTGGACAAAGGGCCTTAAGGATCAGCTAATTAAGCAGGACCCAAAATGGTGATCTGTATTTGTGCTAGGAACCAATGTTTAACAGAGAACGGAACCATAAAATAAGGGGACCGGAAGTGTGCCTGGCCGCCCCTTTTTATACTGGTTGTTTGTTGTTGATTTGTCATTTCTTTTTTTTAAACGTCGAACATCAAAACAAAATGGACTCAAAGGGACCCTCTCTTTATGCAGTATGTACATGCCGTTTAACGGTAGCTGGTTACGATGTCAACGGTTGGCTTGCTCGGTAAAGAGCAGTAAATACTGGTGGCAGTTAGCCTGAGTTAGCTAGCTAGCTAGCTAGCTAACTCAGGCCTGTGAGCTAAAAACAGCAGGCTATACGACTGTGTTTCTGTCGTGTAGCAACAGTTATCTTTTATAAATGATCAAATTAGCCAGACGTTAACTCTAAACAGCTCTAACACGCAGTAAAGCTTACACTGGTGAGCTTTTATCTCGTGGTTTCTCAGCTCTTTCCTGTTTTCAGTGCGAATGTTGAAAATAAGATTGTTGTGGTGCAGATTTTAGATTATTCACAGCAAACGTTTTAGTTTCAGTTTTTCTTCCAGGCATCAACACCATGACTAACACAGATATTTCATTTAAATTCAACAGCTGTTATTATTGCTCCCTTTAGTCCATTAATTGAATAACGGTGGTGCGTATCTTTTTTTAGTCAATTCGTTGTTAATTTATGATATTTATTTAATGGGGAATGAGTCATTACTGTAGGACGATAAGTAAACGTCACATGAGTACAAACAAATATGCTTTGGTCTTTAATAAGCACTGAGACACAATATAATATAAGAGCAGTGGTGGAAGTGGCAATACCACAGTGTAGAAATACTCTGTTACAAGTAAAAGTCATGTATTCAACATTTTACTTAGGCAAAAATACGATAGTATTACCATTCAAATAAGTATCAGAAGTAAAAATACTTGTTTTTCATTTCAGAATAATGTATATGATCGTTATTAATGCGTTAATGGGTACATCACTTTAATATTGCGGCTGGTAAAGGTAGAGCTCATTTTAATTTCTTTATATATTGGTCTACTTTTCTTAACCTTTAATAATACATCATAGTGTATTTATTAATAATAGAGCTACAACAATTATGTTGTCAACTGTTAAATTAATCGCCAACTATTTTGATAGTCGAGTCATCGCTTTTAAGTTATTTTTTATGAAAGAAAGTTAAACATTCTTTGATTCCAGCTTCTTTAATGTGAATATTTTTTTTTTTTCACTCCTCGCTCCTCAAATTTGGTATTAAAACAACACTAGAAACAGACAAGTAGGTAGGAAAAGGGATGCAATTAAAAAGAAAAATACAAATAAATCAGGTGGAACATTAGAAAGTTATGTACAGCATGTTACCTTAGATCAGTGTGCATTAATAAGATACGGCGATACAATGGTGGTCAACGGCACATAGCATATACGGAATATACAGTATATATAGTTTAGTCGTAGGAAATTATATATAAATGGTCAAATCACAGGCCTACTGTTTAATAATATGGTGTGTGTTTTAGCCGGCAGGCTCCTCAGTAGACATATCACGAAGCACAGAGGAGGACTCTTTGGTGGACGGACCTCTGATTTCTGCTGACGCCCTCCACTCGGCCATCAGGAGAGAGTTTCAGACTGTACCGACACCCTGCCATGCTGGCCTGCTGTCTCTGCTGCATGTATGATCTGCACACATTTACACAGGCATTGTGTTTACATTCACTGTAGTGATGAGATTAGTCCCTATTATCAGCAGTAACCTGACAATAAAAACTTTTTTGTTTTGATATCATGCTACTATTGTTATTGTGATATTTTTTCCACTTTATAAATATTTAAAACTGAAAGCATTAGTCAATGAATTGATTAGTCGACAGTGGCAAACAGAAAATGAATGTGCTACTATTTTGATAATCGATTAATCATCTGAGTCATTTCCAAGCAAAAATGGTAAACATTTGCTTGCTTGCTTCTCTGTTTTGCTGCTTTTCTTTGGATTATATCATTGTAAACTGAATAGGTTTTGGACTGTTTATTGGACAAAACGAGACATTTGAAGATGTCAACGTATCGATGAATTGAGAAAATAATTGGCCGATGACAGATCACCTTTCGAGAGTAATCTGACTAATGCAGCACATGTAAAGGCATTTATCTAATCTGCCCTCTTAACCAGGATACTCCAAGTGACCTTTTTGTTTTCTACGTGTAATAATATTCAAAGTAGGTGCTGGTCTGTGCTAACGTCTCCTGCTCTGTACATCTGTCTCACTTGCAGTGCTCTCCTCTTTGTTTCAGGTCGTGTACGTGGTGCTGTCAATGTGTGTGGCAGTGCTGTGTGTGTTGGAATTAGGCCAAAAGGAGGTGTGTGCGAGTATTTTGGGTAACGTGCGAGGCGACAGTGTCATCGTGTTTGGGAAGGTGTGTTTATGGTTGCTGGTGCTGTTGTTCACTGGGTGTGTGCAGCACCACCACAGCCAGGCCAGGAGCAGAGGATACCTGCGATTCTACAGACAGACGCAGCGACTGAAGCACCTGCCGCTCATCGTATACTCTACAGGTACGGCTGCACACATGTTGTCAAGGAACTATGAATCTATTTACTGCACGTGTCAGTTTTCTCCACAAGATGGCAGTAATGCTAAACGAAGAGCGTGTGTGTTTGTATTTCTGTGTGTTTGTGTGCAGGAAATGTTCTGCTTCTGGTTGTTCTGGCTGTACAATTATCACCGACTGTCCAAACCTACATGCTGCTCAGTGTTCTGGGGTTGGAGTTCTTGGTGGCATTGCCTTGCCTGCTCTATTACACAGGTAAACTGATCTCAGTTAAGATATTCTAATATTGAGTAAGATTATTTCACTCTGGGATTGCAGATATGCGATTGACTAGGATATCACACTTTCAATGCATGCATGCACGCACACACACACGCACGCACGCACGCACACACACACGCACACACACGCACACACACACGCACACACACGCACGCGCCCTCCCAAAAAAAACATATACAGTGTACAGCTAACAATAAACTTTTGTGTTTAAACTACAAAGCCACACCCAACTCCCACTAAATTTAATATATAAACTGAAATACCAGTAGTAAGAACACGATTTCAGAGATTAACAACATTCAAATTTATGCCTTAATATATGCCTTAAAAAAGATAGAACAAAGTATATTTTACTCAAATGAATACACCTAAAAAAAAGTACAAGTAAGTGACTTGTAAGTGGCCAGAATGGAACATTATAAACACAACACTATGGAAAGAAAGAACAAGAAAATTATAGACTAGTAAAAAACATGTACAATAATGTACAATAATGTAAGCTAATGTACAATATCTAAATAGCAATGTAGAAAATGTAAAATCAGCAGCAGTATAAATACCCTGAATAGCCACAAAATGTCTTAACAGCTTTCTCAAATGACACTTTTTGTCCATTTCCTAAGTATTCTACTTTCTAAAAGGCAACTTGGCAGTTAACGTAGGCTAATGGAGGAGGTATGAAAAAAGATACAATTTTCCCAGGTCTCTTTGGGAATTTCCTTTTTCCTATCACATCCCCAGACTTCACTAATTTCACTGAATTATGATATTATGAGACTTTCCTCCGATGAGTTCACATTTAATAGTTTTTGTGCAGAGTGGGTTTTTATTCCAGGGTTGCAGAGAGCAACGCAGCATCATTTTCCTGTGGAGGGTGGTAGTATACATATATATATATATATATATATATATATATATATATATATATAATATCAGGAGTGGTGTATGGAGAGACACACCCTGTAGATTACATTACACACACACACACACACACACACACACACACACACACTAACCCCCACTCTCTATCTGAGTACATTCGCATCACAATACCTGCCCTGCCCTTTTCAGACTCGACAGCATGACAATCAACCATTCAGCTCTCTGTCCTCCCTCTCTCTCTCCCTCCCTCCCTCTCTCTGCTGATCTGCTGATGTTTTGCTTCTGATACAAACACCAATCAAACTGTTGTGTGTGTTGCTGTGTTGGATGATGCGCGTACCTATCTATCTATCTACCTATTGTCTTTTTATATGCCTATGTGCCCTTGAGGTCAGGAACAAATTGGTTAACTCCACCTGACTCCCGTGTGTGTTTTCACTTGAAATGGCCTTAAGCTGCAAAAACTTACAACACAACTGAACATACTGCCCATACTGTAAAACATTACTTCATTTGCTGTGAAAAAGTCACAGCATTTGAGAGAATATGCTGAATGCTGTTAAGTTTTTTTTGTGCATTTATTATATTATTATTTCCTTGCCTTTGTGCAGTCCGAAGTATTGGATTAAATGACAAATGACTGCCATAATGTTGATTTAATGTGTAAAAATGGCAAATGTATGACTAACTGATTTAACAAGTCCAAACTTACCTTGTGAATGAAGTGCTGTTTTGCAGCTGGCTCTCATATATCTGAATTCTGAACTTAGACTGCCACAAAAAACAACAACATAGAAACACTGGAAAGTATCACAACATGCTGTAGTTCATACTAAACTGCTGACTGGTGGCGACATTAATAATTATCCCAACATGCTCTCTTCTCATACTTGCTCATATGCTGAGAAGCTGGTCAGCTTGTCGTTGTACACGGTATCATCATTAGGATCGGCTAAATTATAAGTTTCACGAAACATCCCCTGATTTGACTCTGCTTGATTTCATGTTTTGTTCTAATTTTCTGTTCTATGTGCTCATAACTTTATGAACCCATGCTAAAGTTGACTTAAAAAGAGGAATAAAAAAAAAAAATCATAAATAAATAAATGTTCTTCCTTAAAATACAGGGGGCATAAGTACACACCCCTATGTTACATTTTTACTTTTAAAGGCCAGTTATTTCATGGATCCAGGATACTATGCATCCTGATAAAGTTCCCCACATCATCACATACCCTTCACCATACCTAGAGATTGCCATGGTTTTATTTCAGTTAGCCTAGTAGCTGGTTTGATTTGCATTCCGAGATGATTTTATGAAAAGTACCCCATGATGCATAGTATCCTGGATCCATGAAATAACTGGCCTTTAAAAATAAAAGTCTGCCTGCCTCTATGGGAATTTAACATAGGGGTGTACTTACTTATGCCCCCTGTATTTTAAGGAAGATCATGTATTTATTTACGATACATTATTCATTCACAAAGAATATTGGTGTCCTTAGGTTTTCCTCATTTTCTTTAATTAAGGCATTAAGATCAATTTCCAAAAGATGATGTTTTTAGTCAACTTTAGCATGGGTTCATAAACTTATGAGCACCACTGTATGTTTGAATTCTGCATTGGCCCTCTAATAACTTAATAATGATTTAGTTTACTTATTATGAAATGTGACCTATAGAACATTTTGTGTAGTTGCTGTAAACATCCTTGTCCGAAATCAAAAGTCAACGTTGACTTATTTTAATTTACGTATATAAGTTAACTTACACCACGTACTTAACTTATGTCACATAAGGTATAATCAAACATACTTATTTTACTCCAAACCACAATCTTTTCCTACATCTAACCAAGTTGTTTTCTTTCAATTCATAACTTTAACCACATGGCTTAAACTGCGTCCAGCACAATGTGTGCCTGTCGCTGGTACTCTCCAACGATTATATATGGTTTTTGGTCATTGGCAAATGACTTATTCTGTTGGAGGTGTCGCTATTGGAATGTATGCAATGGGACTTCTGTAATAAGGTTTTTTAATGTTAAATACAAATCCTGAGCTTTGCATGGTTTGTAGGTATGAAAACTCTTATGAAGAATTCCATGTGAACATCTCATTGATGTCTGTTTGATGTCCATCACATTGGGCTAGGCATAGGTTCAATCTTCAGATTAAGTTCCCACGTAGTTCATTGGTTATTTAAAGATCCCGATTACAAGCAACGGTGTGTGTGCCTCTAGTCTTCATTGTCAACATTGAAATACAATACAGACATACAATAAAAGTACAGACAACAAGGGGCCATCCACACGGAAACGCTTTTTGGTATAAACGCACGCGTTTTACATCGTTTTAGCCGATCGTCCAAACGAATCCTTAAGACACACTTTTTTGAAACCTGGTCCCAGGGTGAAAAAATTTGAAAACGCCGCCCTTGCGTCCAAACGAAGCCGCATACTTGCGTATCGATAATGTCATCGCCTCACCCCTCGACCTCTAGCCTTCGACCTCTTATCCCGCGACGACGTCTCATAATAACAACAACAATTCGCTAACTGTCCACACAAACGACTCTGGTTTCCTTGCACTAGCCATTTCCGTCGTCTTCTTCTTGTGTTTGGTTTCTTCTTCTACTGTGCGCGAGCACAAACTTTATGTGCATGCTCCACCTTCTTCTTCTCCGTTTTTGGTGAATTTCTGTAGCAGGAACAGCGCCACCTATAGGCCTGGAATATGAAGTAGCGCGTTGAGTCATTTACAAATGGTTCCGTTTGGACGCAACTATTCTTGAAACGATGCCAGGGAAGACGGGGAAGAAAAAGATTGTTTTGGTATGGGTGGACGTGGCCCAAGTACAGTGCTGGATATCAAACCTAAATGTGTCTGTACCACCTACTTTTGAAAACTGTCATATAAAGTAAGTCATAATTTAGACTGTATTTTATTCAGGCAAAGTTTGTAGATACTTTGTTTTGTGGTAACACCAAGTTAAACCCTGATGTAGTTTGGGTTCAATAATTGTTCCTGCTATCAAAGCATTTTCAATTATAGCCAGCCCCACACTAGTATTAGTATTCCAGTCTGGGATAAATCTGCTTAAGTGTGTTATTTAAATTATACAAATCTGTTATTTGTAATCTGTTATATATATATATATATATATATATATATATATATATATATATATATATATATATATATATATATATATCTCTATATCTTTTCAATTATAGACAATAATATATTTAGATATTCCCCCAGAATGTTTCCTGGTGTCCAATACACTGGCCTTCCTCTCACCAAAGGAAAACTGCTATTAAAGCTGCTGTATCCGAGGATATTGAAGAATCTGTAATGAAAGGAAATCCATATTAAAGGTGTGTTTGGTAGCTGAAGGGCTCAGATAGAGGCAAGAGATACCAGAGAGGCAAGGAGAGAAGATAAGAGGCATTAGGATTTAGCCTAGCCAAAGGGTAGCCCTCGACCCACTCCACCCAAACACAGAGACACACACACACTCACACACACATTGTCCCTGTGTTTACAGTGAGGCTGATCCAGTGTGTGAGGGGGGTATCTGTGTTCGCCCACCACATTCCTGCTCAGATCAGTGCAGTCAGGCACGACGCAAACAGAGCGACGCCTCACAGCGCAAACCTTTTTAGAGCACAAAAACAAGCACAGCAGACTGATGCAGTCAAGGTGACATCAGAGAGTTCATGAGGAGGAAAGAAAAACTCTTTTTAGAGGAGACACAGAAGGAGAGATGTAATGCCTGCAGCTATGAAGTCCATACAGGAAGGCCTCGTTCAACTTCTCTTTGAAGTGCGTGCTCATTGTGTGTGTGTGTCTGTGTCTGTCTTTGAGGTTTGCTGTATGTTTCTGCCTCTCTCATTTTAACATGAATACACTCTCCTCTATAGACCCCCATGCATACATCAAAGCCATGTCTTGGCCTTCAAAGGCTTAACTTAGAATACATCTCTCTCTCCTCTGCCTCGCCAGAACTTGGTGCAAGCACTGCAGGGCACAGGGTTAGCACACACACTCTCCGACAGTATACCCCTATCACACACAAACCCCTCTGTACCTAATGACGATGTTCATCGTACATTTGAAACATATTTTTGCTCATAAATACCTGGTTGTTAATCGTTCACACCTGTTCCATTACTGAAAGTCCATACAAAGAGTGGGCAAAGTCAATATCCCTATAAGTATGAAAGCATTATGTCATGTTAATGATATTCACTAAAGTATACAAAAACGTTGTAAAAAGTTAAACTCGAGTTCATCTCAACAAAACCTTTCATTTTTACTTCTATTCTTAGGTATTATCTCATCTCAATCCTTTTAACGTTATAAACAGACAGACCTGTATGTTAACCATCAGTCACAACAGTGCCCCTTGTCATTTTCTGCAGTTTACATTTTTTAAGTTTTAAGTGCCAGTCCAACATTACAGTACATTTACAAGCTGTGTTCATCCTTTAAAACTAGCAAAACTGTAACTGTGGACAACTTAGTTATATGTCAGTTTCTCAGTGCAGTATCCATACTGAGATGCTTGGACACTTGTATATGTGCGTTGCTTATTGTTGAAGATTGCTGATAAGTCAAAAGAAAGCTTGAGCCTCTCCTCCGATCTCTCCTTGAAGTCTTTGAACCTTTTCCCACATCGACAGCTCCTGCACGTGACACCGATTCATGAGCAGGATTTCTTTTCCAACAGACTGTAGGCTCGCATACTTCTTTGAACTCCTTTTTAATGTGCCGTGTTGCAACTTAAAGTTGTTCACACGGCTCTTCTCCTTCGTCTTGTGTCACTCTGGTCAGGCGCCGTGGTTGTTGGGATCCATTTCCTTCCAGTTCTTTGTTTTTGATTCGGACAGTGCAGAGTTGTGAGCACTATATTTGGTACCATCAGCTGTTAGCACCTCTGCAGCTCCACTGTTATCACCTGGAAATGTGCACTTCTTAATGGGCGACTGATCTGAGTAGAGACTGAGTCTGAGCACTGTCTGTCCGGCCGTGTGAGTGTGTGAGTCTCTAACAGGGACGTGTGAAATGTGTCACTTCCTTTACACTGCTCCCTCCCTCAATCTGTCCATCCATCAATCCATGCTGGTATCTCTATCTGCTTTTAGCCCGCTGTTTTACACAGAATTCCACAGACCTGAGGGACCGCCTGAATATCTTGACTGACATCATTCTAATAACCCTTCACCCTTTTCTGTGTGTGCACTTATTCAGGGTAGGAATCTTTCTAAAATAAAGTTTAGGATGCTTAAGAAACCTTAAAAATGCATTGATATTTAAGGAATATCCCGCAGCAACTTTTAAAAACTTTCCCCCAAATAAAACAAGATTAATAAGATATGACTTTGTTTCTGTGATATCAACCAGTACCACAAAGAGAAATGCTTGCCACTTCTTCATTTATGGGTTCTTGTTTCTATTTTGGTTGTTTTCTATTCTGTTCAAAAGCTACGAAGTTCACAAGGTGAAATCATAGACAGTATATAAGAATGGTGAAATGCATGCAAAGCAATGGAGGAACAGCACCGCAGTCAAAAGTGTTCGATAATCAAAGTAAATCTATTATCATCAGTTGTAAATGCGTGATTGAAAGTTCATGATTTTGTGATGCTTCTATTAAACACTGTGAATATAAATGCTTTAATCAAAGTGTTACCTTAACCTGGCTATTCTCAGTAATGTTTGTACATGCAAACATTTGTCAAGCTTGTTTTTAAAGACTGGGCAACATTTGACCCTGTTGGTATTTATTTGACAGCAGTTTGTGTTACTGCTTTGTCATTTCTGAAATAAACCTCTTCATTTCTCTGTCTTTCTGGAATGTCTCTCTCACATATACCTGCTTACTATTGCTGTGTTTACACATACACACACACACACACACACACACACACACACACACACACACACACACACACACACACACACACAGAGAGAGAGATTTAGGGCCTCATTATGCAGGAATGTGCAGTATTTCTTTAGATTGTATGTGAGTGTGGATGCTGAGATGCTGCACTGTAGCAAAGTAAAGATAGCGCTCTTTAGAGCCTCCCTGACAATTTCCTCCGGCTAATGACACTCAAGTCTTATCAATACTCAGGCAGCTCCTCCCTATGCCCTTCCTCACACACTTGCCCTGCAACCAAACACACACCACGGCCTTATCTTAATTCAAACAGCATCAACATCGCCCATATTTTTGTCTCTGGCTCCTCTTGCAGCTACTGGGTGCTCCACACCCACACCTTGCTGCTAACCCCACCTCTTGTGTAAAGGTGTATGTTTAGGGTGTGAGAATTAGAGGTTTGAGTGCAGGAAACGGCAGCCCATAAGGACTAAGTGCAGGATATAACAGCCTGTGTGTTTAGGAGAGGGAGAGGGATGGAAAATAGTAAAAAAAAACAAAAAACAAATGTGTGCAGTTTCTCACCTAAGTGATTGTTTGTAGGACAGCTCTCACTGGCCGATAATGTCTGTGTGTCTATATGTGCAGCTGACAAGGTAAAACACTGGTTTGAAGTAATGGAATATGTCTTGGTTGTGGTTTTAGTCCAGGTGATGCGGTTCAACAGGGAGCGAGCTGCACCAGACGTGAGCCAAGAAGAGTATTCACACACCTACAGTATCACGAGCCTGCCGACGGAGACCGGCTTCAGGTACATACATTTTGTCCCACAAACGATGCCTATTATCCTTTACTTTCATGACATGTTATGTAAAAGTGCTGGCAAGTTTTATGTGTCGCTCTCATGCTTGAGCTTCCGAGTTGCCTCTACAAACTGCAATCTTTTCAGTAGCACAAAGACATAACAAATGTGGGTTTTGGTCTGAGTTCACAAACTTTGAAAAACTTTTAATGGGACCAATTTTAAGTTGATGAGGATTTTCTTTTCATGTTGAATCCATCTACAAAATGTATGTTCAGTTATTCATAAAGTCCTTGGGAAATTACAGCAATCATTAGACCATCAGTCTTCCTCCTTAAATTCCCAGCCTTTAGCCACGCCAAAATGTTTTATTCATACAGCACATCAGCAAATAGGAGTAAGTCCAAACGTAGCATTTTTGTTCTTTTTTAGTCCCTGGTGTTCTTCAACTGATAAATAAAATCCATTTTAAAATCCATTACTGTTGCAGCCTATTCAGAAAACTGAGACCACTTTTCTTCCTTCATATCATTATTTTTCATCTCACTGCATTCTTCAGCCTCTACCATCACTCCCTTTCATGTACCAGAAAATATATGCAGTACATGGCTGGCCACGTTCTATATTTTTGGTTTTGTTGAACAAATCCCTTGAAAAAAACCACAACAGCAATGCTTTACTCTGTTTGTTTTTTACTTCTCTAGCCTGTCTGTGGCCACAAGCCCATTTTTTCCTACTGAAGATGTATATGTGTTTTTAAAGAAGAGCTTACTGATTTCTTAAAACACGTCACTAATTTAACAGTAAACTGTGTATCTGTTGGGGACTATATTCATCCACTGATTTGTTACGCTTCTTAATATTTACCACAGTTGTACGGTGTGTTTGGGATTGACTCCAAATAAAGTGGCCATACAGTGCAACAGTGTAGTTCATCGGGCTGGACATCGTTAAAAAATATTCGATACCGACACCAGTACTATGACTTCGATACCTAAACGCTACTTTTTTCGATACCAATTTTATAAAACAAAAAAAAACATTACGACACAAATCTTTTTATTTATTTCTACGTGAGCCCAGTCTGAGTTTTTCCTGCATGCCTGTACTACGTGTAACATTAGACAGCCAATCACACACATTATTAGATCTTGGTAGAAACATGCTGCGTGCTTATTGGCTCATTGACGCTGATGAGATTTGCTCCTTAGGTATTGAATGACAAAGCATTTTTCGATACTCGATACTTTAGTGGCAATTCGGTCGGTGCCTAAAAAGATTTGAATTCGGTACACAACCCTAGCAGCTCATTTCTTTTAGTTTAAAGAGTTTTTAATGAAGCTCTATGGCACAGAATAAAAAGCAATATCAGGCTTTGGACAAGCCATACTTGGTTTTAGTCTTTTTTATGGGTTGGTGGACAATAGGAACAATATAGAATATTGACAGCCTTATCCATAAACAGACGAAACAGAACAAATGAAGCCAGCGATGTTACGGATTCCACATGTGAAAAGGGGCTTACTGTATGTGCTATTATGTGTTTCACAGAGAGGGCTCCAGTCTGGAGGAGGTGGTCGAGAAGCAGGCTGACCTGATAGAGTACCTGAAACAGCACAACACCTTACTGAGCAAGAGGCTGATCAACCTCACTGCTCAGCACTGACCACAGTCCAGCCTCTTCCTCCTCCTCCCTGTGAACCAGAGCCTGATGATTCACTCGGCTCTCTTAACACAAAGGAGAGGGGGATCGGTTGGTATGAAAGAGAAGACTGGAGCTAGAAGAAACACGGGATAAAAAGACTAAGGCAATCCCTGTGCACACTAGCACCTGTGCGCACAGACTTAAGATGGGAGGGCTTCTCCACAAGGCACCTGAGATGGACAGATAACACAGGAGGAGGTGAGCTGTAAGTGGAGGACAGTAAAAGAAGCTAGGTGGGAGGAGGAAGTGGGGAGTCATGGGTCACAGATCAGAGATGAGGGGTTTTTATCAGTGTTAAGAGCCCCGGTGACCCATTTATACTGCCGCTTGTGTTACTGTGAGAGAAACAGAGGAGGCGGAATTCTTTCTTTTTTTTTTTAGAGATTATCGGCACTAAGGAGGAGCTGAAAGGGTAGGAGATACAGGAGGCAGAGGTTATCAGGGTCAAACTAAAAAAAGAGATTGTGTAATGCTGTAAACGTCCGTACATGCTATTTTATCTGTCTGAATGAGTAAATGCTTTATTTGGGAGTAGTTTGAATGAATCTGTTCTATCATCGAGCTTGTGTATTTGTGACCACATCCCAATAAATATGTAATACACACACGCTTTTCTTCATCTAATTTCTGTTTAAGCCTTTTCAGGAGTGACAGTTGACACAATACTTCAGTGAAACCCATGTACGTGACTGCAGGTCTGTGTTTATTTTGTATGATATACTGTAAGAGCTAAAGGAAGAGCCCAAACAATAGAGACACTGCAGCGTCAACATTAACCGGTGTGAATGTCTTTTACCACCTCACCTTTTCTGTTAAGTTTCAACAATCACGGGAATCTGCGTTAACGAAATATCGAGGTCGTCATTTTGAGCCCTTGGTGTTTGCTCCCCATTGTGATTTCTTTTATGCTCTGACGTTCGTATCTCCACAGGGAACGCTGCATTTATGACTTTCCCATGTGGCTTCTTCTGAGATCCCCGATTCATCTAGAGTACGGCAGGTATCAGGAGCCATGTTTGATTTTAGGCTTTTGGGTTACACATTTATTTAAAGAATTTTTTTCTGACCTTGCCAAAAGTATCCCAAATTGAAATGGAGTCTGGCTTAAAATTTGGATTTCACAATGACCAACATACTTCAAAGTTGCCACATTTATTTGGACTCTTTAGACGATTGTTATATTAACATACACAAACTTGCGAAGTAAAAACAAAACACTACATCAATATATTTTTATTAAAAAGTTTAAAACGTAAGTCAATAAACATTTCAAGTGCATACATGCATAATAAACACATTGTAGGAATACTGTGGATGCTGTCCATCGTAGCTGCAGTCACTAAGATGTTTCCAGCTCTTTGGTCCGTAGCTTTTAAGTCGAGTGTCGAATATACTTGTAGTGGTGGTGTTGTTGTAGCTCCTTTTCCCTTGTTCTTGTTCAATACAAAAGCATCGGCTTTTGAAGACGAAGAGGGAAGGCGCTTGCAACTGGACAAACCCAGATCTGTGTCCACCAGGGTGCCAAAATGATGCTTGGTTTATATTTTGTTGGGAATAAAGACAGTTTCTTTCTGTGTATTTGGAGGGCATTGGCAGGATGTCTCCTCGACTTCACAATCTATGTCTTTGTACTGGGACCCATCCATGGTGTTTGGGCCACACACTGCAGCTGCTTCATATTCGCATTTCTCTCCTTAGGTCACCCTCATTCTTGTTCTTCAACCTGTAATGGAAAAACATAATGTAGTATCCTGCTAAAAAGGAGTTCAGAATAAGATAACAACAAGTAACTGTGCTTGTACAGGAGTCCAAAAATTAAAGCCGAAACTCCCTTTACCCAAACACTCCTCGTGGCTGTAAAGCCTTCCTCTTCATCGTTAGTGAGATTTATGCCTGAGCCTTTCTCCCCATGCACTCCTGTTCTGCGTGAATACACACCTCTGCCACCAATCACACACACCTTCTTAACTACCACCTGCTGGCTCTGTAACCTGTTTTGTTCCATGTATCGCAAAGCTCGGCTCATAACCTTTTTTTTTTTACACAGAAACACATGTATGAGTGCAAATGTCTTACCTTAGGGGAAGGGTACTCTGGAGTGGAGAGGCATGCATCTTCTGTGGGGGCAGTAGTGATGTCTGTGGTATTTTCTCCTTAGGTAGAGGAAATCTGAAAGAAAGAGGTTTCATTTTAATATGCAGAATAAAGCTACTGGATGAGCTGATTGTTTTATAACATAGATAATATTTGTAGCATACAATAAATATATTTTAAGTAACAGCTTTTCAAATGTCATTTTAGATGTAAAAGTCCTTTTAAGCAAGATTTAATGTCTACAGGCGGCCCTTGCATATCACCTGACAGACCTAATTAATCCCAGATGGAGGAGTGTAACTCAGCCCGAGCTTTTTATCACCAGAAACGACAAAACGTCTCCTACAGCGACACTTTTTAAGTAAGTATAACTTTTAAACTACCGAAGACTAATTATGTCCTAAAATATCCTCTGTTGACCCTAGTCTATGTATCCCCGCTTTCATGGGTTTTATTGTTAGGGCCCATTTACCAAAAGCAGGGCGAGCTCATTCTAATAAACTGGGACACACAGACCTAACACATGATTATTTTTAGACGTCCCTAATAAATCCACTTTGACTCCTGCGGTTCACAGACTGCCAGCCAAGCCCAGGAAGAGATAAACTGCCAGATGACTTTATGACTCCCTCCCTCTCCCCACCCCCCTTTCCTCTGAAAGAAACTGCTCCCCACGCCTGAAGGTAGGCTTCTTTACACTTGGCACTGCTACTCCATGTCATGTTAATAAAGCTCGGGTATTTGCATGGCGTTTTAACACCTTGATTAACAAAAGCACGCCGGAGTGCCTTCCAGCCGGGGACAAAGGGACTCACTGGGGTCGTTGTGCGATCCCCGGCGGCGCTCTGCTCCCGTCCCTCCCTCTTCATCCTCTCCTCTCCATCATCACATGTAGCTACCTAATGACGACCCAAAGCCTCTGTTTCAATGGCTGTATGTCTCCGCCGCAAACCAACTTGCGCAAAAAAGCGCACCTGTTTTTTTTTTTTTTAACGTTGAGCCTACATGAGGCAAGAGCAGCATGATGTCTGCTCTTCCACTTGGCAAAACTTTTATCTTACGTTGCTCGTTTGTAGCCAAGTTTTAAAAGGAGTTATAAAGACGAATATGACGTTTATCATTTAAAACACAAACACGACACTCGTTGTGCTAGTGCTGCATTCAGACAATGTTGGCGAAATTGGAAAGAGTGGGAAAAAAATGTTACTTAATGTCGTTATAGTCATGTTTTCACCCCAGATAAATGTAAATGATCCTAGATAACGTGTAACATATTTGTAGTGGTTTAAGTAGCAAGCATCTGCATTATATATATATATATATATATATATATATATATATATATATATATATATATATATATATATATATATATATATATATCACTGATTTGAGCCTATTTTAGTTAGCTAATTCGATCGCCTTACTTATTATATTTACATGTAACGTTAATGGCAGGTAAGTTGGCTTTACAGCTCTTTTGCCATAGGTTGCTAAAACTTATTATTTAAACGGTGACCGTATATTTCTAGAGTTATCGTATTTACGCAGTGTACGCCAACTCATGAACGGGCCATATAACGTGAGTGATCCCTAACTACAGACCAGGCTGTAGCGTTAGCGCTAACATCCTTCCCGCCACGATGATTGATGGTGTATTATCGCGCTTAAATCATAACCGCAGCCAAAAAAAACAATAAGCTAATACATTGTTAGTGTTTTTTGTTTTTGTTTGTCAGTTTTAATTAAAAATATGTTCAAGCTAACGTTAGGTCTTTTTCACCAGTGATAGTTAGCTACGGTAGTTTTTGTAACTTAGCGTTTGCTAGCAAAAACCACAAATAACGTTACTGTTACCTAACATTAGATCAACGTTAACGTTCCCTGTAACTTAGGTAGCTAGTTCAACTTGTGAAGTGATTTAGAACTCTGTTGAAGTGCCGGGCTGTGTTTAAACTGTGTTTTAAGTGACTATGAACGATTCTAACGGACACCTGCCCAACCAATCGTGACATCTAGATAGGAAAAGTTTTGGGACGCTTACCTGGTCTGCCGGAGGAGACTGGTGCGGAGGAGACTGATGCTACAACGGCTACGAGCAGCAGGAGCAGGTAGAGCAGGTTGAAAACCCTCATGGCTGGGCAGCAGTTAGCTTCTGAAGAGGTAAGTTACTAATAATTTTCCAAAAGTCTGGAGAGTCCTTCTGGCTTTGAGCTGCACTGATGATGCTCAATGTGGTACTCTGTCTCCTGCTCTGTTTCAGTCCAGAAGGCCCACCACGGGAGGGTCCAGTACCCAGAAGGATCTCTTCTGTCAGGACAATAAGTATGTCCCTGAGGAATGTCTGTGTCCAAAGTGTTTGTGTGTCCAGTGAGTGTGATTGTCTCTATGTCTGAGAGCAAAGTGACAAAGGTGCTTCTCCCCCCACCTCCTTTATACAGCCTTTTTAAAGGGAAAGGGGGGTTATTGGGGAGGGGTGTAGCTCCCACAGCCGCCCCCTCCTCAACCCCTTACACACACACACCCACAAACACACACACACTTCAGCATTGCACATATTGACCCCACATGTAGAGGGTAATTCAAATGACAGGAAGCCCCCTCCTCACCCTCCAACTGCCCCTTGAACACATGCTCTCCATACAAGTTGTGTATGCACGGATGTGTGTGTGTAACTATGGGTGACTGAAATATTTAAAGAAGCAGGCAATGTTGATTAATGTCTTATAACATTAGAGCAAAGATTAAGGAAGCTGTAGTTAAAAGTAGCAGGTTCCTCAAGACCGAGAATTGAGCCAGATCCCTCCTTCAGTCGTCCCCTACCCCCGCACTGAGGAGGACACACACATCTGGGGCTTTTGGGTGGTGGTGGGGTGGTGGAGCGGGGCAAGCATTTCGTGGCCGGGGTCCTGATTGAATGAATGATGCACTGGACTAACAATACTCAAAGAAGTGTTTTTGGTACAGACCAAAATGTGTCTGTAGCACTGATTATTGAAACCGGTCAATAATAATAGGACATTGAATGCTTTTAATTTCCATGTGTGATGATGAAAGGTCGGAGGAGAATTTTCTTTTTAAGTATTGGCTAAAATGTGTTAGAGTATTCCAAGATAAGGCAGGACAGGTTAAAAGAAAAGTATTGGAAGATAATCTGGAATCAAAACTTGTTTATATTTCTTAATATATTTCTGCTACTGTATCTGCACTAGTATCGAAATATTCAAATAATACCATGCCCTACTTCTCATGCAGGTGGTCAGTTGGTGGTATACCAGGGGATTTTCCTGCAGCATGTAAACCAGGTCACTTGGCATTAGCTCTGCGGTGACTCTTGCAAAATGAGGGGAGTCATTAGCGTGTCTGCTCACAGCCGTCTCTGTGGACTGAGACTCTCCATTCAGCACCCAGCTAATGAATTAACACATTAAGATGAAATGTCAGCCATTACATGTGAATGAGGATTAGAGAAGCAGCAGGACACTAATGGACCTGGGGCTCAAAACAGTCACAGAGACTTTGAACAAGCATAGGACTGTCAGCTCTCTTTAGCTCTCAAAAATAGACGAAAGAGGCCAAAAAGAGTCTCTCCATTTGTGGGTTTTCTTAGTTGCGTGTGTCTGTATGTGTCAGTGTCATAATGTCTTAGGAAATGTTGCCTTTATTGCTTTATGGTGTTTGCAAAAATGTTGCTTGAAATGACAGAAATTCCTCATGGATTTGGTTAACGTACAAACACACACACACACACACACACACACTCACTCACGTACGCACACATTCATCCTGCTGCAAACACTACAGCCAAGGTATGTAGTTCGTTTCTGTGGCCAGCTGCGCTTTGCATATCAGCTGCCATTGTCTTTTAAAAAACTTTTATTTTCCCTATTTGAATATGCTAATTTTCTTTCAATTGTCATTCAGAGCCACCTGGTATCCACTGCATTCAACTGCTGGCAAATCTTAGTTTCTCTCTATATCTTTCTATCTGCCCTTCAAAACAAAAACAAGTCAATCGTACCAAATTCTCCCCACCAGATTTTCTATGTGACTGAGTAGAGCGTGTTGTAATATTTGCTCTCCCTGGGGATTATACGTCTTTACAGGGATTACCCAGCCTGCTCAAACACTCCCCTACGAGCAAGAGCGACACACACACACACACACACACACACACACACACACACACACACACACACACACACACACACACACAGAGGGCAACCTCCTATTGAACTGCTTCAGTACCTTGGCAGGGCTGCACTGCACCAATGTTAAAGGGTTGTTCTTTGGTGTGTGATAATTAGTGTTTGGTACTGAACCTCAGTACTGACCAAAATGTTCCCACCAAATGTGTTTACCCTATCAAATGATCAAAATAATGCCCATCACAATTTTCAATAGTCCAAGGGGAAGTCTTCAGATGCGTTGTTTTGTCCCATCTACAGATATTCAGTTCATAATAATGTAAAACGTAGAAAAGCAGCAAATCCTCACATTGGTGAAGCTGAAACCGGATGATGTATCTGTGTCATAACTGACTTAAATGGTTAATCAAGCACAACAATTGATGGATTGATTTTCTGCGGATTCACTAATCTATTAATTGACTAATATTGCTTTGCTCACTTTTTTCCTGCCAACTGAAATGTGTCTGTAGCACTGAGTATCGAAAACTGAAGTACTGAAAGTTGGCATCGAAGTCTCCTCAGATTCCTATTAGAGTTTACTTATTCATTTGTGAAGTAGAAGATTTAGATTGAAATTAATATTGTGCATGTTTATATTTCTCAAAATGAGGTAGTTTTCCTGGTATTGGAACTAGAACTGAAACAATAACCCATTTAATAGATTAGTCAGTCATGTGAGCATTTGCTACTTTTCTCTGTTTTATATCGTTATAAATTGAATAGATTTGGGTTTTGAACTGTTGATAAGACACAATTAGCAAATTTAAAGACATTTTTGGCTCTGGAAACTTGTGAAAGACCTTTCTATTTTCTGACGTTATAAACTGATTTATAGAACGATTAATCAAGACTAAATCTGCAAAATAATAGGTAATTTGAATAAGCATTATTTGCAATCCTAATTACTACCAAATCTAAGGTGTTGTCGTATCAGCATTACTATCGCAAAATGTTACATTATACCCAGCCCTAGTATTGATTGGTCCACTTACAAAGAGCATCCTATCCCTCAAGATCTTTTTACTTTAATGTGAGGTTGAACACAACAGGCACTGTGCTCACCATTAGTGGAGAATGAAAGTCAGAAATCAGAATATTACACGTGGAAGTAATTATCTGTTGCATGTATGGAAACAATTCAAAATGAACTTTCATGATCACACAGTTAAATGTCAGGCTACAAGTGGAATAGTGTGCATTATCCCAGTTTCTTTTTCCAGTCTAGTCATTGTTGGAGTGTGTAACTCAGGAAATAGTTGGACAGAGTTAGAATGCAGAGCTGCTGTTATTGCTACTATTATAGTAGTCATGCTCTTCCTAGTAGCTGTGATCTTTATGACTACAGAGGAAGCTTTATAAGCCTCTCCTCCTTAATTTTCACTTTCTTCTTCCTCTGTCATCATCTCCTGACCAGAGGACACAGATAAAGAACTTCCTCCCTGAAAAAGTTGTTGAGAGGAACAGTGCCTCATTAAATGAGCTGAACGTTATTGCATTGTACACAGGTACGTCTAAAATGGACAAATATACATACATATAGGTATTCAATTAAAGTAAAATAACACTATCAAGTGTCTCAGTCAGGTGTTGCTCCACAACAACTTTACTGCTCCTTGGTAGAGTATTTTAAACTCTTCTTAAGGGGATGAACACCATGATTCTAAAAGATATTTCCTCATTTGGGGATTTGATTGACGGGTGTGGAGAGGGCTGTCTAACACATTGATTAAAAAAACCCCATAGGTGTTCAGTTGAATTTAAATCAGGGTCAGGCAATATGTTGATATATACCTCTGAAATAATATACTGTAAATATGTCTATCGCCACAGAACAATGTAGTGGTAGTTATCCCTTTAATGTCTCTGGTTGTGCTAGACCTTCGTGGCCAGCAGAACTGCTTAATAATAAGTAATATTGCAATTTTACATATTTTTTGCATCTATTCGGGGGAATTAACTTGATTTGTCAGGTATTAAATTCTAGATTAACTAAAAACTTCTCGACAGATTTTCTGAGAAATTACAAAGATGCTCAATCACAATATTGACATTAGAACTGCAACTATTTGTTGATCGACAATCAATTGTTATTTCTCAAGCAAAAATGCCAAACATTTGCTGGTTTCAGATTCACAAATGCAAAGAGTTTCTGCCTTTCTTTGCACTGTGTGACAGTAAACTTAATATCTTTGCTTTTTAGATTGCTGGTCGGACAAAACAAGTCATTTGAATGTGTCAACTTTTGGCTCTGGGAAATTGTGATGTGGCATTTTTCACTATTTTCTCATATTTTACTGACACAACTATAAATCTGGCATTAATTGAGAAAATGATTGTTGCACCCTGATTGATATCATGTTGTAAAATTACATGTATCGTGATAGAGGATTTTATCCATATTGCCCACGTCATTTTCTTACACAAGCATCTGTTTTTCAAGTTTTTCTTTTAATTTGTCACTTGTTGTTTTAGGGGAAAGCTTTTGATTCTGTCTTGAAAGATTGTGTGTGTTGCTCCGTTGGACCTGTTGTAGTGATGTTACTTTTTGTGAGTAGAATATTATCATAACCAACTAAACAAATTGCGAGAGCAAGTTGTATACTGTATGACTATAGGTGCAAACTGACTCATTCTAGTGTCTACAAAGGAGAGTGTAGGTGAAAGAATAAGTAGCAGGGATGTTATGTGCCATGTTGTAAATTTCTTTTTGAGGTGTAGTCCAGTGGGTCTGTGTACGAGTGTTGATGTGATCTGATGGGTCAGTTCGTTGGCCATCGTTGGAGTGATAGTAGGTCTGTTGTCATGCCATAAAGGTCGTCAGTGTTAATGAGGGCCGCAGCCAGCCAGGGCTTAATTACTCTTAAGACTCTTTATCTCAGATTGCCCAATACAGACCCCAATAGATACATATACACATGAACAGCAGTGGACACCCAATACACACACTAATAGTATGAACCATCAGGACACATCACACAAATAAGCCGGGCGTTTTTTTTTCTTTTCTTTTCTTTTTCTTCTGCATTAGTGAAGAAAAAGATAGGATCTCATGATGGTTGATTATCCTAGTCTTTATTCTGGAGCGCCTCCTCCCCTCCACGTTGGCAACTAGACGGCTGACTGTGGAGGAGTGACAGAGGGCTCAGGGGTCAGGGGGCAAACTCAACAGGGAGCAGCCTCTAACCCCTTAGGATGTTGCCCCAATAGGGCTTCAGGGGCCAAAAGTCACTCGGTTTGTTAAATCCTAACCCAGACATGACGGCTTCTTTGGACACACAATCCCAGTGTCCATACTCTGGTTTGATTTTTAAATGCAGTCTGGGTCTTTGTGGTTTTCTGGCCATACACATCAGTAGATGTAGATCAGTAGATACAAAGGACATAGAGAAAAGCATCCAGTCTCTTCCTAAATTGTGCTTTTTCTAGTTTTTACTTTGGCTCAACCTGCCAGGTTTCTTTTAAGTGGAATTTAATGAAGCATCAATGTGATATTTTATGAAAACTGCAGATGGGGCTAAAGAGCAAAGAGAGTGCTATTCTCTGCTAAGGCAGTAGGATTTGTACATATCTCAGAGGAAGCATTGCCTAAGCATAGCAGTATAATTCAGGGAAATAACTTTACAAAACCATGTGCTCTGTGTTGTTTGTAAGGCAGAATTCACACCAAATCAGGTGTTGCAGCGAAGACGCCAGTCCTGCCATTCATTTGAATGTGGGTAGTGTGTTTATTTGGGGCACCACATGGAATGCTGGGGGAAAAAATGCAGTGGCCCTGCGACAGAAAGTTGAAACAGAATCATATTTTGGAAAAACACAACCTGATGTTATGCTGCAGTGGCTAATCATGTAACCACAGATCAGAAAACAACACAATGGAGTGTAACGTGTTTCACATGTAGTCACTAAAACCCACCTTAATGATAGGCCTCGCATCTCACATCATATAGATTGCATCAATCGGACAGGCAGTGGTGGCCAAAAGGTTAGGGAAGCGGGTTTGTGACGGGTTGAATCCCTAGACCAAAAGGATAAAATCTGGGTGGGGAAGTGAAAGAGCAGCGCTTGTCCCTCATTACCACCAATGAGGTGTCCTTGAGCAAGCCCTTTAACCCAAAAACAAAACAAACGCTGCTCAATGGCCAGCAGATCAGACTGTGTTTGTACTGGGCAGCTTCCAGGTATGAATGTGTTGGCAAATGAGAATTTGTCCACAGTCGGCTTACCTGGTTAAATAAAGGTTAAAAGAATGAACAGACAATCACTCATAGGACCAAAAAAACTAATAGGACCAGGCATACTAGCAGCATGGCTAAATGCTACAGCTAAATGCTAGCACCATGTGGAACACAATGGAGACACAAATGGGCCATTTAAGTGATGCTCCCACACCGCCGCACAACCCTGTGCTAATCGCTGCAACTCCTGATTTAGTGTGAATGCAGCCTCAAGCTGCAAAATAACAGTCAAAAGGGAGAAAAACTCAGACCAATGCAGCTAGAGTTTTAATCTTAGCTTGTAATTACAGCTGATCAGAAAGTGCAGGCAACGTTACAAAGGAGGTTTTTTCCACATTTCCACAGATGTTACTGACTGACTCAGACTAAGACTGCGTCATTCATGGGGGTAATATATTTGCCTTATATAGTGAAAACGCAACACTGTGCCATAATGACATTCTTTAATTAAAAAATATTCAAAATGTTTCAGTTCATTTGTGAGAACTTTACATTTAAACCCCGCAGTACACCAGATTAAGCTCAAAGTCTGACTTTTACTTCATGGTTTCTGTCCAGCTTGCTTGGTGATCACTCTCTGCTTTCTGTGAAATGGTTGTGAGCCCTTTGCTTTATAGACACCTTTTTCTGAAAGAGAACAGACGTACATTATGCAGCATTAGAAAAGCTAATGTTTGTCTGTGTGTATCTGACAGCAGAGGAGGAGTGTGTACCTGGATGTGTTGCTTCTGGTTGGATGCAGACTGAAGCCAAGCTGAAGAGCGAGAAGATGACGAAGGCAATGATGATGAAGGTCAGCTCAAAGCCAGAGAACGGCAGTTCCATCTACACAACTACCCAACGCAAAGCACGCCATTACATTATGTAACATCTTCATTACAACGCATGACACAGAAACTGACAAGTCATCTTCTGTGATTTTACTGTTATTCTTTGCAGACAAATGCCAACAAGAGATACAGTAGGTAGTAGGTCCAACTACTACTACTTTTAAGATATCTTTTGGGCATTTTAGGCCTTTATTATACTGGGCAGCTGAAGATGTGAAAGGGGAGAGAGAGGGGGAATGACATGCAGCAAAGGGCTGCTGCAGCCAAGGTTATTATAGTTTTGCATTTTTCATTAGTTTTTATTTTTATTTCGTTTTGACTTTTTGTTTTCAAATTCAGTTTAGTTTGAATTAGTTTCTAATGCTTAGTTTTAGTTTTTTATTAGTTTTAGTCTTTTTTTGTAATATGGGTTATTTGTCAGGGGATTCAAAAAGGTCAGAAAAAGTATTGTGTAATAATAGCTCAACAAAAACATCATACAATTTTAGAAATATGTATTCACAATGTATTCAACAATAACACCAGTACATAAAATGTAGCCTACATATGGTCATAAATATGTAAACAGTCTACACAAGACGCCGCAGTAAGTGCAAAAGTGACGTGTTCCAGGAAAAAAACCTAAATAGCCAACAGACTAAAGAAGACAGACATGAACACGTGTTTTGAACTTCGGTTCGAGTAAAGTGGCTGTTGTCTCTGTCATGCTGCCTGGCCCTGTATCTATACATCCATGCCCGTAACGTTACCGGGGTTAGCTTCTGTGTCGGGGAAAGGGGGCTTTGCGTTCTCCTTTACCTTGTTAAGGTAAGCTAGGTTAGCCTCCTAGCTTGTGTGTGCTTCTCAAATGTACTTTCATATTCGTGGGATTTTTCCCTGTAATAAATTGTCCACATATTTTATCACCTTCCACTGCAAGGCGCTTTTATCTGACACAGTCATAATCAAATAGGTGCTGCTTTCTTCCGACTTTCGGTACCGCTATGATGCCAGGCGAGAGGCACGGAGCCACGGACATGTTGTGTTCAATTTGACGTGGAATGTCGGGATTTCTGGGTTCCCAGTCGGAAACTATACATGTCTACGGGAAATGTCATGGTCGGAAAGATATAACGTTATTTGCTCTATGAAAGACATCGACAAAGACGAAAACTAAGGACATTTACTCGATTATTTTATTTTAGTTAGTTTTGCAAACAGACATTACAGTTTTAGTTTAGTTATCGTTTTTTTGTAATGCCTCGTTTTTATTTTTATTTCAGTTAACGACAATGTTTTTTCCCACCTAGTTTTCGTTATTTCGTTCGTTTTCGTTAACGATTACAACCAGCAGGGTCTGAGCCTGTACATGGGGCGCACGCTCAGTCAGGTGAGCTATCCAGGCGCCCCAGTAGCTCCAACTACTTACATTTTTAATATTTAAGAGTAGCAGTTTACAGTGTGTCATATGATCCTTTACTCTGCATATTTATACATACATATGCAGTTGACATAAGTTTACCAATGCTTAATGACTATCTCTACTTAAAAAGGGTCGAAATTTCCATCTTTGCTGAACCATGATGACAGACAGGTGTCTTGCCATAATTTAAAAAAGATTATTCCTTATTGCAAATATGTGCACATAAGGTTTCCAATGTGCATACATTCCTATTAATCTTAATATGTACATGAGTTCAATTCTGGTTGTTCACAGCCCCCTATTGAGGTATTTACATCATAATCCTGGCATAATCATAATCATGCTGAATGAACCTTTTCTTTTCATATATCATTCACTATTATAGAGATGTTGGCAGCACATCAGAGGTTTGGAGCCAGGCTAATATAAATGTACCATGTGGAAAAATTAGGACTTGACTTGTCTGTAATTGATTGTGAAACTACAGATTAGCATTACGTAGATGAAAAAAAGTATTTTCAAAGCAATACTGTTACACACAGTTTGAGGTGCAGTAGCATGTTACTTCCAGCAGAGGGCCTTACACTCTCGTTATTGTAACTGTTCATTCAGTCAGCTGTTGGTTTATAGTGACTCATGCTCTACAGTGTACCTACAGTGCTCTTTGTTGTGCTGGGTTGTATCAGTCTACTGTATTAAAACTCAAAATGAGTTTCTGTTCACAACAAGAATAATAATAGTTCTTCCTGGTCTGGACGGAGCTTTATGGCACATTTTGTTGCAGAATCCTCGATTCTTGGTTACTTTTAGTCTGAAACGGTGCAGAATCAGATGCTGGGTTTAGGAATCACAAAGTTAAGAAATGCACTATAGAATCATAATATTAGTGACCAGTGCAATTGGAGGCATGAATAAAACAGTCAGTGTTGAAATCAAAGAAAAAGAAGTTCAGGGGAAGTTTACTTCAGTGATCATTTTTCATTTGCATAACTTTAACTACATTTTACTGTTAACCATAAAGTTATCACAGTATGAATATATGCACAAATATTCTCATGAACACATCCAATGAAAGAATTGCAGTAAAAGGTCAGGAGCTTCAGTGAAATTGTAAAGAGGCATTCATTAATACATTAGCAGGTATAATTACGTTGCACCATGCGGTTTTATATCATCATCACTGAGGGGCTGGATGAATCTTATGGCCTGCGATTCACACATTTTTCTTGCTGCTGTAGATCTGCTCGTTCACACAAGCTCCACCCTTTGATCCCTGACAAGACGCCTCATTCCTGCAGAATTTGAGATCTCACTCTAATCCTTCCAGCCCACCTTTTGTTTCTGACCTGGATTTTCTGTAGCTGTAGACCTCAGTCAGAGATGACCTTTGTTTTAGGCATATTTCCTGTTTAGTGAATCCAACAGCGAGATTAAGCAAGAAAAGGTAGGTACAGGGTTTTGAGACTCACCTGTAGGAAGTATCACAGCAGCTTTTTTCAGATGTAAAGGTCAAAATAAAAACACTTCTGTGTGTCTTCACATACAAAGAGGAAAGAAAGCAGGCGTGAGATACTGTCTTTGAACAGTTTGTTGAAGCAGGCGTTTGTTTATTGACTTTTTCTTTTACAGTGTAACATCTAGGCCACTCCTTTGTGCCTCATCCTGAATTGAGCAACACTGGATCCTATAATAATGTACACGCACATGTTCAGCGATCGATATTTAGACTTTGTTCTGGTAACTGATAACACTCTTACACACACACACACACACACACACACACAAGTCTTTTGCTGACATGTCCTTATAAGGCACTGAACAGGAAGAAAAAGACCGCTGTTGCCCTCTGAAGCTTTACATTCTTAGTCATGAACCTCGTCTGGAGTCAGACGATCACCTCCTCACTTTGGGGCTCTATGTTTGTCTCTGATGGATAGAAAATGGTAGCAATTATTTATGCTGTTTAGAGTCTCATATAATATAAATCTATGATGATACAAATCATGTGTAAAATACAATTATGTATATAAAGTATTGGACCACCAATGATTGTCTTAGGTAAAATACAGTAAAAAGCTTCTAAGTGGACCTTTAACTGATTTTTAAATACAGTAATATTGGGGCGCCTGGATAGCTCACCTGATAGAGCGTGTGCCCCATGTACAAAGGCTCAGTCCTTGTTGCAGCGGCCGTAGGTTTGACTCTGACCTGCGGACCCTGTGTGTGTATGTATATGTGTGTGCATGCGTGCAGGGACGTGCACAGTTACGGGCTATTGTTGCAGCCCATTGGCCCTTATTGGCTCAGCTGCCCCTCTGGAGAAACAGCCTAAATAGGCCTACACTTTTTTTTTTTCTGTTGTGGCTGCATCAATACGATAAGCCCATCATTAGTAAAGTTAAATCAAATTAATTTGCCATATCATCCAATCTTGTGTTAAAGATTATGCTTTTCCGTGTTTTCTGTCATATCTACAATGTTATAATGTTGGATTTTCATGTTAAATGTATTTAACTGGCGTGTGCGTCGAGCCGGCGTGTGTGTGTGTGGTAGAGGGAGAAGTGAGAGAGTGACGGCGATTTTCTTCGGAGTGAGTAGCGACTCTAGAGTCATAGTGAGAGAAACAAAGTGTCTCCCTGTTCTTTCTGACCACGGTGGGAAATCTGTAGCAGGAAAAGTTAACCCTCTCCTTGATTTCATGTTTATGGAGAAGGAGAACCAGGAAATGAGTCGGGGGAAATGCAACGCTACCAAGTGATGTGTATTTTTCGAGAGGTGCATCAAAGAGTATAGACGTAACAAGAGGCAAAACTCAATAGAACGTTGTGCTGCAGCTTGCAATGGAACATTCTAATGCGTGCAGCTCCGCCATCTTGGACTGTTTGCAACACAACGTTTTATTGAGTTTCACCTCTTGTTGCTTCTATACTCTTTGGGTACATGTAGGGCGGGATGCAACGCAAACAAAATATCGCATATTTATCGCGAGACTTTCGGTATAATATCGCGCAACGTGATATCGCGATAACAATATTGAGTCGATATATCTTGCACCCCTAATATAAATGCATGCTAATGGCTGTAAACAATGTCGTCTTGGCTGCCAGTGTTGTTAAATTCTCCCAAATTCCAGGTCACATTACTCCTGAAACATTTTCTGTTTATGTAGTATTTTGTTTAAAAGCTTTATTTGCGATTTTTGACTGTAGAAAGTGCTGCTATATTCGATTAGTGCCCACTGCCAACTATAGTAGCTACATGGCTAACGGCAGTAAACAATGTCATCTGGGCTGCCAACTCCCAATTCCGGGTCGCTTTTATCTGCGATGTCTGACAGTAGAAAGTGCTGCTTCGTTCCATTACAATCTAAAGTTAGCATACTGCTAACTGTTAAGTAGCTACATGCTAACGCAACATAGCTGTAATCTTAGCAGTACAAAGTCCTGCTATCCGCTGCTGCTGCTGCTGTCCCGCTCTCCATTGCAGTAGCTCCAGCTTCAACTAGTGAAACACTGAACGGAGGCTCTGTACATTCCAGGAAGCATGCTGGCCAATCAGAGCAGACTGGGCTTTTTCGGGAGGAGGGATTAAAGAGACAGGCGCATTTTTGTTTTGCTTTTCCCTCCATTGCACCGAACTGAACCGTGATGTCTGAACCGAGGTATGAACCGAACCATGACTTCTGTGTTCCGTTCCACCCCTACTATATAGCAGCAGCAGGCTAACAAAGCTACGTTACGTCCGTTACATTAGTGTGCGCTCTGTAGAGAAGAGAGAGGCTCAGGGATGTAATGGCTTGAATCATGCTAGATTATACATTGTTTACAGTCAATATGTGATGTGAATTTTTTAACCAACAAGCAGATGTGACGTTAGTGAAAGCTGATAGAATTTGCCTTAGCTTATTTTGTTGTGAGATCAATGTCCTAATTGGTTAATGTAATGAACTTTGTATTTTGTTTTTATAAATGTATAGCCTAATGTTATTTCTGTGTGCTTAAGTATGCCTTTACAACAAAGACGACTGAAGAAGAGAGAGAACAAGCTTAAGGAAGCAGCTAAAAGAATTGTAACTTTGCAGAGCTGAATCAAAACTGCCAGCAGGCCAACAGCAGGTGAATCATTTGATAGTTTCAATTTGATAATGTCAAGCACCCATCCTACATTATTAATTTAATGTGAAGTAACGTTATGCAGTTTCTTCAAGTTGGGGGAGAAAACAAATATTTCAGTCAGTAATAAATGCATAGTATATTGTATCTGTTCTTTGCATAGCATTATAAATTCATTTTTTTTATGTATGGAGCTAACCACAAGAGCTCCAGTTCACAGAGCATTTGAGAACCTGGGGATCAGTTAAAATACTTTTACGAGCTGTAGTGAAACATAGGATGTAAGGACAGATAACTGGTTCACAAATGCTTTATAACATGTTGTAATTGTTCTTTATACAATATATATATACAGTATCTCACAAAAGTGTGTACACCCCTCACATTTTAGTAAATATTTCATTATATCTTTTAATGGGACAACACTGAAGAAATTACACTTTGCTACAATGTAAAGTATTAAGTGTACAGCTTATATAACAGTGTAAATGTGCTGTCCCCTCAAAATAACTCAACACACAGCCATAAATGTCTAAACCGTTGGCAACAAAAGTGAGTACACCCCTATGTTAAATTACCATAGAGGCAGGCAGATTTTTATTTTTAAAGGCCAGTTATTTCATGGATCCAGGATACTATGCATCCTTATAAAGTTCCCTTGGCCTTTGGAATTAAAATAGCCCCACATCATCACATACCCTTCACCATACCTAGAGATTGGCATGGTTTTATGTCGGTTAGCCTAATAGCTGGTTTGATTTGCATTGAGAGATGATTTTATAGAAAGTACCCCATGCCAATGATGTGGGGCTATTTTTGTATAAATATTATTTATGTTGCCAAATCATAACAAAAGTTATCTTGACCAGAATCATTGAGTGAAGCCACAGTCTGAAAAGTCAACTGGCTGCACTAGAGTGATCAGTTGTCTTAAATTCTGATTGTAATACTTCTATTCAAGATGAGGCCATACCACAAGGCTTTGAACCAGAGAGTGAGGGAGAGCATGCGGAGCATCATGCAACAACAAATCAGATACATAATGAGGGTAGTGAGTGTTAGAGAGTTACTATAAAGAGCCATGTCAGTAAAAGTGCGATAAGGAGAAAGATAGATGCTGGGGACAATAGTATTCTTAATTTAAAGGTACATTATAGAACTTATTCAGAACTATATTATAACATTTCTTTTGGAGACAGCTCCATCTTCGAAGTCTCTGCTAAACGCGGATGTTGTTGCCTTTTTTCCAGGTAAAAGCAATAGCCCCTCCAAATGTCTATGCACATCCCTGTGTGTGTGTGTGTGTGTGTGTGTGTGTGTGTTTGCAGTCGTACCATTCGTGCATGCACGCTCCTCATCGAGCATCCCAATGAGAGTGAAGAGGGCGAACACCAGGAGAGAGAACATGATCGTTAACACCTCCAGCTCAGTAAATGGAGATGCCATCTACACTCGCTGCCGCAGCTGTGAACATTTCATCTGTAAAATCACCTGGTTTCCCACAAAGGTGACATCTTTTCCCATGACACACACTCAAAATTAGGATTAAACACTTACCCAAAGTATGTTACAGGAGTGTTCAGATGTTGACCATCTGTGAAGAGCAAACTAACAGACGGTTCACAGACTGCCAGCTAAACCCAGTAAGAGATAAACTGCCAGTTGACTTTATGACTCCCTATCCTCCCACTCTCTCTCTCCTCTGAAAGAAACTGCTCCCCACGCCTGAAGGTAGGCTTCTTTACACTTGGCACTGCTACTCCATGTCATGTTAATAAAGCTTGGGTATTTGCATGGCGGCGCTCTGCTCCCGTCCCTCCCTCTTCATCCTCTCCTTTCCATCATCACATGTACCTAATGCCGACCCAAGGCCTCTGTTTCAATGGCCGAATGTCTCTGCCGCGAACCAGCTTGCACCTGTAACGTTAAGCCCACCTGAGGCAAGAGCAGCATGATGTCTGCTTTTCCACTTGGCAAAACTTTTTTCTTACATTGCTCATTTTGTAGCCAAGTTTTAAAAGTAGTTGGATATTAAAATTATATTACGAATATTAAAGTTTATCATTTAGAACACAAACACACCACACGTTAACAATAGTTATGCTAGTACTGCATTCAGGCCATGTTGGCAAAAAGTAAAGAAAGTGGGAAAAATGTTACTTAATATCAAGTCATGTTTTCATGATTCAGCAACTATTTCTCACTTAAAATGTTTTCAGAAACACTTTTCGGTTAACTATTTTCGTAAAATACGAGGTCGTATTCAGAACGAGACGCCATTAGAGTCTGTTTTGAAATTCGGGAGCAGCAAGAACCACGTGACGCGTTCGTCCAATCAGCTGCCTTGTCGTTTCCAGTAGTGTTCTAGTTTTCACCCCAGATAAATGGAAGTTAAGCCTAGATTAGTCGTTTTATCGTGTAACACAGTGCTTTAGGTAGCAAGCATCTGCATTTTAGCCCATAGATTAACGTATTTATCTCACTGATTTTAGTTAGCTAATTCGATCGCCTTACTGTCAACAAGTAACTATTTGATTTCATTTACATGTAACGGCAGAGATGTTGGCTTTACAGCTCTTTTGCTGTAGGTTGCTAAAACGTATGTAGTTCTTTTACAAGGAGGCTCACAGTAACCGTATGCCTACATTAGCTAACGCTAACATCCTAAAGGAGTTCAGGTGAAACTGACAGTTTACCGTTCAAAATTAATAAATGAATGCGCTGGCTACATCAGCTATGAGTAACCATAGCAAAAGGCAGTCAAAGTATCCTGTTACAATTTATTGTAACAAACTTAAATCTAGTTAGCCTTACTACTACAATGATTTTCATTATTTCTTGTAACCTTTTGGAGAATATGACAACTTCGGTGACTGGGAAGGAACTGAAGGAAGTGAAATTGAAAAGAAAACGCAGAAGCGGCACAAGGAGATAACACCGAGAGAATTGAATCAGATAGAAGACGAAAAAGATGAGATCAATTAAAAAAAATATATATATGAAATGGGCGGTACTTTCAGAGACTTCATTGTTCAAAAAGAAATGGACTCCAGCTTTAAAAAAATACACTGCTGATGCTCTAAATGAGATCCTGTGGGAGCTTTATGTCGCTGTCCAGTCAGCCAAGGCATGGGGGGGGGGAGTACAGCGTTTCAAGCCTAAGGAATCTGAGAGCTGGCATCAACCGTCATTAATATAATTACTGACACCAGATTCATGACCAGTAATGCTGTTTTCAAAGCAATAATTAAGCGTTACCGAAAAAGCGTCAAAGATTCCAGCATCCACCATCCCTTTATTTCTGAGTCGGATCTTTAAATGATGAGGAATTTAGCTGTACTGTCTTCCAAAACGCCCCTCGGCATGGTCAGAAAGGTCTGGTTTGACATCCAACTGTGTTTGGCTTGGCGTGGCAGTGAGGGCAACCGGGAGCTCTGCATGCAGTATTTCATCCTCCAGAGGGACGAGGATGGGGTTGAGTTTGTCAGCCTGGTTTACAATCTGCAAACTAAATACCACAAAGACCCGAATGACCCAGAGAAGGAAAACCTTAGAGGTTTTATCTTTGCCACGCCCGGGGATCCGCTATGTCCAATCAAAAGTTTTAGCTCTTAAGTGTCCAGATGTCCATCTGTTGCAAAGGCTTTCTACCACCACCCGAAGCGCACCGTGACCTCCACTTCCAACGTGTGGTACAGCTGGGAGCCGTTGGGTGTCCACTACCTCGGGGACATGTTGAAAAAGATCAGCAAAGTGGTAATTACACTTTATATCAATATAAATGTATTATTATTACTATTAGCCTACTCTTATTATAATTATTATTATCATCATCATTTTACCTTTCAGGTGGGTCTTTCGAGGGTCTACACCAATCACAGCCTCAGAAGCAACGCTGTAGGTCGGCTGTCAGACGCCGGCCTGGAGAGCCGTCAAATAATGTCACTCAGTGACAGGCCATTGATGTGAGAGAAGCCTGCGGGCTTAAGCGAGCTTAGCTTCCGTGATACTCGTTAAGTGAGCTAGTAGGCTATCAAGGCTGTTCTAGTTCACATTAAACAGAACATTTCCGTTGATGGTGAAGTGAGACAAGGTGAATATTTATGTTGACGTTTCTGTCCTCATTCTTCTCGTTTCCTTCTTGCACAGGCACTGCATCTGACACACCTGTAAACACAATGTTGCAATGTAACCAATTAACGTTATTGTCCCTACGATCATAGACTGTATGTAAAGATGTAGAGATAGGCGTTCGCCAGATCTGCTGCCTTGCGGATTTCTTTTAATGCATCAAGTGCCCATCACGGCTAGTCCCCAGCTATGATACACACTTCTTTAAAGTGGCCATATTATGCTCATTTTCAGGTTCATAATTGTAATTTTAGATTGTATCAGAATAGGTTTACATGGTTTAATTTTCAAAAAACACCATATTTTTGTTGTACTGCACATTTCTGCAGTGTCAGGTCTCTGTTTTAGCTACAGAGTGAGACCTCGCAACTTCTGTAACCTCTTTGTTGTCAGTCGCACATGCCCAGTAGCTAGGTAAGGATTACATGAGCTAGCTAGGTGTTTGTGCAACTTTGGCCTGTACAAGGCAGGATTAGCCGGGAGACTTCTTCTAAATGAGGGCACACGTCCAACTTTGTGTGGAATACCTGCAGAACAGGGACATGTAAGTAGTTCTATACAATTTATTTTGTAGATTAGGGTGAATTTGTGTGTTGTAGCAGTGTTTTAAAGTGCTCATATTATGCTTATTTTCAGGTTCATAATTGTATTAAGAGGTTGTACCAGAATTGGTTTATGTGGTTTAATTTTCATAAAACACTATATTTTTGTTTTGCTGCAGCTCCTCTTTTCACCCTGTGAGTTGAGCTCTCTGTTTTAGCTACAGAGTGAGGCATTCTATGTTACTTTGTAGGGAGTCGCACATACGCAGTACCCTCCAAATGTTTGGAGGTAAGGACTACTAGCTAGTCAGTTGCAGAGTATGAGTATAGAGAATATAGGCGAGCATTATAATGTGTGTTACAAAGTGACGCACGTTCGTGACGGAAGTAAAGGCCAGACTGATCTCATGAAATGGCGTATGTATGACACGCCAATTCGTATGCCATTATTGGCGTGTTATCAAGACGCATACTCGCTTTTTAGCGTGTTTATCAACGCCGTTTGGCCTCCATTGACTTACATTACCTTGCGATTGCGTGTGAATTTATGCCGTAGCCTAAACCCAACCGGTTGTTCTTCCGCATGTCACGTTTCCTAAACCCAGCCCCAGCTTTCTTCTCGCGATAAGACGCCAAGTGGCGTGTATGTTTACGTCCGCTGTATACAGTGTAGACATACGCGGATAGCTGAAAATGCGTACAGATAGCACGCCACTTGGCTTAAGAAAGTGGGCGTGTATGTTTACGCGAAGTCATGATGTCATGTAAGAGTAAAAAATGACATAACGTTATTTATTATTCGTTTATTTGATTCACAGCTGCTATATAGTGTTTTGACCTCGAAAACCCAACTGCATTTTACCGCAAACTTGCGACTAGTTAACTTTCTAAAGCAGGCGCAATCGCTTGTTTTCTAAGAGTCGGGTCGGTGATTGTGAATGTGTGATTGTGTAAAGGTGTTCACGAGATAGCTATCAACCTTTAGTGAACTTGTGAATTTCGCCAGCCGTCTTCTCTCCTTCTCTAGAGACAGACAGCTGTGTGCACAGTGGGCTCAATGGTGTTTTAAGCCTCCACTGTCGCCTTACAGGCAGCTAACCCTCACCTTAACACTAACATAACTTCTTTGACATAACCATTGCCGTGCTGCCTGGAAGGTGACGTTGGGGGCTAAAAACACCAAACACCGCACGGTGGGAGGAGCTGTGTGTGTGTGTGTGTGTGTGTGTGTGTGTGTGTGTGTGTGTGTGTGTGTGTGTGTGTGTGTGTGTGTGTGTGTGTGTGTGTGTGTGTGAGAGCGAGACACAAGTGACAGAGAGACGGAGGAGAGCAAGGAAAGGAAATGTAAAAGAACGTGTTTTAAATAGCATTAAAAAAAAATAAAGAAAATAACCAAACACAATGTGCGGCGGCCGGTGTTGATAGTGAGGCACACCGCCACACATTAGTCTATGTGTGTGAAACACTGCTAGTCATAGTTCCATTATCTTTATTGTTACTATAATTGCCACCGTTAATCATACCAACTGCTATAATTATTATGAATCATAATTCTCTATATCTGTATATCTATATCAGTGTCTCTGTGTCCCAACCGGCAGCGGCAGATGGCTGCCCACCAAGAGCCTGGGTCTGTCTGAGGTTTCTGCCCAAAAGGAAGTTTTTCCTCGCCACTGTTGCACCAAATGCTGGCTCTTGGGAGAATTGTTGGGTCTTTGTAAATTATAGAGTGTGGTCTAAACCTACTCTATCTGTAAAGTGTCTTGAGAAGAGTGAACTCTTGTTACGATTTGATACTATGAATAAAATTGACTTTAGCTGAAATTGAAATAAATGGCCCTGATCATATTTACTGATACAGACAAATAGAACAGTAAATAAAACATAATGTGTCTTATTTTATCAGTAATTATGATCAAACTAAAGGTCAAACAAGTGATATGATAGAGAAACTATAAAACATCATTAGATAATCTATGTACAGTATATATGTAAATCTTTACATATCTAACCCGATACCATACCGTATACAACAGAATAGAAATAGCCCAAAACTGAAAACATTCAGTCACTGAGTGACATGACATGTTATGCTACTGTACTGCAATTTATATGGAAGGAGAATAAAAACATACCATATGGTCCAGGGGTAACTGCAGGCCTCTTCCTCCCTGTCATCTTCATCTATCTCCTCCTGATCACTCACTGCCTCTGTCCCTCTCTCTGAATCTGCAGCCTCCTCTTCATCCCTCACAGTCAATTCTTCCTTTCCCTTTTCTCTTTCACTTATTTCTCCTTCTGCTCTGACCTGCCTGGTCTCTCCAGTTCACTGCCTTCTCCTTCTTCATTTCCCTCCTTCTCTTCCTCCTGTGCACTACTCAGAATGTTCTTGGCTGGCAATATCCCCACTTTTACGCTTCAGTTAATATCTCCAGCTACTCTGGCCTGCAAAAGTCAAGATGTGAAAAGCTCTGGTTATCCTTGTATTACATTCCACTGTAGGGCCCTGTAGCTAATAAGTAGCCTAACAAACATAAAATCAGAAGAGATTTATTACATGCACACAACAGTTATGTTTAGACTAGCCTTCTTAATCCCATCGTATTTGTTATTTTGACAGTAAAGGATGTCACGTGGTTTAATTTGTGCAGCCTTATTGCCGTGATATGTGAGAGGAAGTGGATTTTATAGTACTCCTTAACTAATCGCATACAAATGATCGGTCTCAGCAAGGACTGTGTAGTGTGTTGTAACATAACGCCACCGAAACGGCGACCCTCTGTAAACGTTATGAATTCAAACATACCAGTTTGTAATATTTTGTATTATGCTGTTCTTGTCTTTACTAAAAATCAAAACTAAGTAAAGGGCAGAATGCTCTTACAAATCACGAGGGAGCGATTTGACTTTTGGCTAACGTAATAAACGTGCTGTTGTTGATGCTGACTCGCCTTTAGCATACATTACATTTATTACAAATTTAACTTTAAATTAAACGTCTGTTTAAACTTCACCTGGGGAAACTGATGTCACCTTCAGAGGCTCAGGGGCAGCTCAGTTGCTCCAGTCTTTGCGGGATGCAGGGCCACCACACCGCAGCAGACTCGCTCTGTACGAGCCATCTTTGATGCAGGGACGTAGCTAAGTATTTGAGGGGTAGGGGGTTAAGATTACATCTACAATTATTATTTAATATAAATTAATTGTTTGTTTCAATAAGCTTGTGGACATAGTGGCAGTTTGTTTGTACAAGCACAGTTTTTTGAACACCAAAGTTTGCAAGGCAGCTTACCCCCCACTGTTAGGTCCTTGCCCAGGATAGAGGGGGTATGACATGCAGCAAAGGGCCGCAGGTTGGAGTTGAACCCGGGCCCGCTGCGTCGAGGAGCAAACCTCTATACGTGGGCGCCCGCTCTACCAACTGAGCTATCTTGGTGCCCGTGAGCAGTGTTTTCTGTGGAAGATGGTAAGTCCCTTTGGAGTGGACTTTGGGCTTTTTCACTTTGTAAACATAACGTGCACAAAAGATATATAACACTAAAAAGGAAAGGGAAAAAGCTAAAAAGCATAATAGGAGTACTTTAAATAAAAAAGCTAGCATGTAAGTTACTTCAACTGTGGATCTTATGTTGGGCAAAATGCCCCTCTGTTCGATCTAATTTATTTCCCCATTTCTGTTAGCGCAAATCACTGGAGCGGAATTAATAGTTTTCTGTGTAACTTCTCCCACATCCGCTGCTTTGCCTCTTTCACGGCAGAGGCTGCAGCCCTTCAGGACCCTGCAACTGCCTCCGGAGTCCTCTGAGATAACATCCCGGAAAGACTCCTTCAGTCGGATGGCTTCCCTGACCACCGGTGTCCACCACGGTGTTCGTGGGTTAACCGCCCCTTGAGGTACCTAAGACTCTAAGACCACTGCTCCCCGCCGCAGCTTCAGCATTGTTCATTTGGGTTCAATGCCCCCAGCCTCCACAGGGATGCACGGAAAGCTCTGCCGGAGGTGTGAGTTGAAAGTTTGTCGCACAGGGGCCTCCTCCAGACGTTCCCAGTTTACCCCCTCTACCCGTTTGGGCTTACCAGGTCTGTCCAGAGTCTTCCCCCACCCCCTGACCCAAATCACCACCAGATGGTGATCGGTTGACAGCTCCGCCCCTCTCTTCACCCGAGTGTCCAAAACAAGCGGCCTCAGATCAGATGATACGATTATAAAATCGATCATTGACCTTTGGTCTAGGGTCCTCTGGTACCAAGTACACTTATGAGCATCCCTATGTTCGAACATGGAGTTTGTTATAGACAATCCATGACTAGCACAGAAGTCCAGCAACGAACGACCACTCAGGTTTAGATCAGGGAGGCTGTTCCTCCCAATCACACCTCTCCATGTGTCTCCATCATTGCCCACGTGCGCGTTTAAGTCCCCCAACAGAACTATGGAGTCCCCCACTGGAGCCCCATGCAGGACTCCCTTCAAGGTCTCTAAGAAGGCCGAATATGCCAAGCTTTTGTTTGGTGCATATGCACAAACAACAGTCAGAGTTTTCCCCCCTACAACCCTCAGGCCTGGGGAGGCGACCCTCTTGGCCACAAGGGTGAACTCCAACGTAGTGGCGCTCAGCCGGGGGCTTGTGAGTATCCCCACACCCGCCTGGCGCCTGGGCAACCCCTATCCAGGAGTATGGTTCCAGAACTGAGACTGCATAGAGGTAAGCCCCACCAGATCTAATTGGTAGCACTCCACCTCCCGCACAAGTTCTGGCTCTTTTCCCCACAGAGAGACATTCCATGTCCCCAGAGCCAGCCTCTGCCGCCCGGGTCTGGTCCGTCGAGGCCCCTGACCTTCACTGCCACCCGTGTGGCAGTGCACCCGACCCCAGCGGTTCCTCCAACAGGTGGTGGGCCCATGGGATGGAGAGGGAGGTGCCACGTTGCTTCTTCAGGCTGTGCCCCAGGGCTCCGTAGCAAATTCGGCAACCAGGCGCTCACTGTTGAGCCCTCCATCTGGGCCAGGCTCCAGACGGGAGCCCCGGACTTCCTCCGGGCAGGGTAACTCTACCTCTTCCTCATTGAATCATACAGTTTTTTAACCATTCTCTGGCTGGCCCCTCAGCTGAGACCACTTTGCCATGGGAGACACTACCAGGAGCACCAGGCTCCAGACAACACAGCCCTAAGGTTCATAGGGACACACAAACCTCTCCACCACGATAAGGTGATGGTTCCTGGATGAAGTTACACATTAAGATGAAATGTCAGCCATTACATGTGAATGAGGATTAGAGAAGCAGCAGGACCGTCAGCGCTTTTTAGCCCTCAAAAATAGACAAAAGAGGCTAAAAAAGAGTCTTTCCGTTTGTGGGTTTTCTTAGTTGCGTGTGTCTATATGTGTCATTGTCATAATGGCTTTGAAAATGTTGCCTTTATTGCTTTATGGTGTTTCCAAAAATGTTGCTTGAAATGACAGAAATTGTACAAACACACACACTCCTGCTGCAAATACAGCCATGGTATGTAGTTTGTTTCTGTGGCCAGCTGCACTTTGCACATTAGCTGCCATTGTCTTTAAAAAAAAAAAAGAAATATATATATATATATTGTCATTCAGAGCCACCTGGTATCCACTGCATCCAACTGCTTGCAAATCTTAGTTTCTCTCTATATCTTTCTATCTGCCCTTCAAAACAAAAACAAGTCAATCGTACCAAATTCTCCCCACCAGATTTTCTGTGTGACTGAGTAGACCGTGTTGTAATATTTGCTCTCCCTGGGGATTATACGTCTTTACAGAGATTACCCAGCTTGCTCAAAAACTCCCCTACGAGAGAGAGAGACACACACACACACACACACACACACACACAGAGGGCAACCTCCTATTGAACTGCTTCAGTACCTTGGCAGGGCTGCACTGCACCAATGTTAAAGGGTTGTTCTTTGGTGTGTGATAATTAGTGTTTGGTACTGAACCTCAGTACTGACCAAAATGTTCCCACCAAATGTGTTTACCCTATCAAATGATCAAAATAATGCCCATCACAATTTTCCAGAGTCCAAGGGGAAGTCTTCAGATGCGTTGTTTTGTCCCATCTACAGATATTCAGTTCATAATAATGTAAAACGTAGAAAAGCAGCAAATCCTCACATTGGTGAAGCTGAAACCGGATGATGTATCTGTGTCATAACTGACTTAAATGGTTAATCAAGCACAACAATTGATGGATTGATTTTCTGCGGATTCACTAATCTATTAATTGACTAATATTGCTTTGCTCACTTTTTTCCTGCCAACTGAAATGTGTCTGTAGCACTGAGTATCGAAAACTGAAGTACTGAAAGTTGGCATCGAAGTCTCCTCAGATTGGTGAAGTAGAAGATTTAGATTGAAATTAATATTGTGCATGTTTATATTTCTCAAAATGAGGTAGTTTTCCTGGTATTGGAACTAGAACTGAAACAATAACCCATTTAATAGATTAGTCAGTCATGTGAGCATTTGCTACTTTTCTCTGTTTTATATCATAAATTGAATAGATTTGGGTTTTGAACTGTTGATAAGACACAATTAGCAAATTTAAAGACACTTTTGGCTCTGAAAACTTGTGAAAGACATTTCTATTTTCTGACGTTAGAAACTAATTTATAGAACGATTAATCAAGACTAAATCTGCAAAATAATAGGTGATGGATTTTATCCATATTGCCCACGTCATTTTTAACTGTTTTTAACAGAAGTTTTTCTTTTAATTTGTCACTTGTTTTAGGGGAAAGCTTTTGATTCTGTCTTGAAAGATTGTGTGTGTTGCTCTGTTGGACCTGTTGTATTGACGTTACTTTTTGTGAGTAGAATATTATCATAACCAACTAAACAAATTGCGAGAGCCCAAGTTGTATTGACTATAGGTATAAACTGAGTCATTCTAGTGTATACAAAGAGAGTGTAGGTGAAAAAATAAGTAGCAGGAATGTTATGTGCCGTGTTGTAAAAACATTTATGGGGTCTAGTCCAATGGTTGATTGTGATCTGATGGGTCAGTTCGTTGGCCATCATTGGAGTGATAGTAGGTCTGTTGTCATCAGAGGTGTATAAAGTACTAGAGACCCATACTTGAGTAAAAGTACAAGTGCTCTATCACAAAAGTGACTTGAGTAAAAGTACAAGTGCTCTATCACAAAAGTGACTTGAGTAGAAGTTGAAGTGCTCTTTAAGCGCCCCACTTAAGTGGAAGTACTAAAGTATTCAGCATTTTTTGTACGTAAGTATTGCAAGTAGTTTATTTTAAAATTGACTACTCAAGTACTAAAAGTAAAAGTACAAGTATTGTGTTATGTAGTTATTAAAGATAGCAGACAAATTTTGAATATCATATTTTTGGAGTTCAACTTTTTACTTGATATTAAGACAGTCACAAGCTGTACATTGCTGGATATATGAAGGAAGTTTCTGAAATAAACCCCAAAAGGTACATTAATGTCACAGCTGTTATAACTACTATTATCTGATACAACAGTGGGTTATTAATCACTTATTAACAAATACTGAAATAAAATGTGTGATGTAGCCTAGTGGAAAGTTAGCAAGCTAGCAAAACACAGATAAATTAGCAGCTTCACATGTCACTGTCAGGGTGAAAACATTCAGTACTCATTTCAGACTGAAACAACTCAGGAATAGCTTAATCTGCTGCAACAATAGCCAAATAGAAAGAGTACCAATTTACATCATCTCTGACTTCTGAACAGGCGATCGCCGTAATGAAAAGAAACACAATGCGATCTTGGGGATTTCTTACGTAACTTATTAGCGTACGTAACTAACGTAGCCGTAACTACACACACTGTAACCTACAGAGTCTCCGTAGCGTGAGGAATTCACAACAGTAACGAGTAACAATGCAGCACATAAAAAATGTATCGGAGTAAAAGTATTAAATATGTACTCAAGTAAAAGTGGTAAAAATAATACTCCAGTAGAGTACAGATACAGCTTTTTAGTACTTAAGTACAGTAGTGAAGTAGTTCTACTTCATTACTATACAGCTCTGGTTGTCATAAAGGTCGTCAGTGTTAATGAGGGCCGCAGCCAGCCAGGGCTTAATTACTCTTAAGACTCTTTATCTCAGATTGCCCAATACAGACCCCAATAGATACATATACACATGAACAGCAGTGGGCACCCAATACACACACTAATAGTATGAACCATCAGGACAAATCACACAAATAAGCCGGGCGTTTTTTTTCTTCTTTTCTTTTCTTTTTCTTCTGCATTAGTGAAGAAAAAGATAGGATCTCATGATGGTTGATTATCCTAGTCTTTATTCTGGAGCGCCTCCTCCCCTCCACGTTGGCAACTAGACGGCTGACTGTGGAGGAGTGACAGAGGGGTCAGGGGGCAAACTCAACAGGGAGCAGCCTCTAATCCCTCAGGATGTTGCCCCAATAGGGCTTCAGGGGCCAAAAGTCACTTGGTTTGTTAAATCCTAACCCAGACATGACGGCTTCTCTGGACACACAAACCCAGTGTCCATACTCTGGTTTGAATTTATTTATTTTTTGGGGCATTTTAGGCCTTTAATTCCATAGGACAGAAAGGGGAGAGAGACGGGGCAACAAAGGGTTGGAGTCGAACCCGCGGCCGCTGCGTTGAGGAGTAAAGCCTGTTTTATGGTTCTGCGGAGGCTCCACACAGAGCTTTCGCCGTTGCCTACGTAAGTGGCCTGATGTTTATACTTGTGCACTGGTATGTGCGTTGAGCCGGCGTGTGTGTGTGTGTGGGGAGTGGGTGATAGAGTGAGGGAGAAGTGAGAGAGTGACGGCGATTAGCTTAGGAGCGAGTACCGACTCTAGAGTCATAGTGAGAGAAACTCACCTGTGCTTTCTGACCACGGTGGGAACTCTTTAGCAGGAAAAGTTAACCCTCTCCTTGATTTCATGTTTATGGAGAAGGAGAACCAGGAAATGAGTCGGGGGAAATGCTACCATGCTACGGCCGAGCGACGCGTAGTTAAATTTTTTGAGAGGTGCACGTCAGGCTACGGCATAGGGTACGGCATAGACGCAGAGGGGTCTGCGGGGGTACGCCGTCGATTCGATGCAGAATAGAGGATGGATACCTGACTTGAGCCCGATGGGACCTGACGGTACCAAGGTTATAATCATTAACGAAAACGACATCCATGCCCGTAACGTTACGGGCATGGATGTATAGATACAGGGCCAGGCAGCATGACAGAGACAACAGCAGGACAGAGAACACTACAGGAGGGCTTTCACCGGCGACCCGATAGCTGCTGGTTAGTACATACGCAGGAACACAAAAGCGGGAGGAAGCGGGGGTTAATATGTGGATTGATACTGGGATGTCTAGCTACACTTACTGTGTGACTCGATTGACTTCAAAAAGTTCGCCACTTTACTCAAACCAAAGTTCAAAACACGTGTTCATGTCTGTCTTCTTTAGTCTGTTGGCTATTTAGGTTTTTTTCCTTGAACACATCACTTACACATTTTGCACATACTGTCTTGTGTAGACTGTTTACATAGGCTTTTTATGACCATATGTAGGCTTTATTTTATTTACTGGTGTTATTGTTGAATACATTGTGAATACATATTTCTAAAATTGTATGATGTTTTTGTTGAGTTATTATTACACAATACTTTTTCTGACCTTTTTGAATCCCCTGACAAATAACCCATATTACAAAAAAAGACTAAAACTAATAAAAACTAAACTAAAACTAAGCATTTTCAAAAAAATAAAAACTAAACTAAACTAGCAAACCCGCTTTAAAAACTAATTAAAACTAAACTGAATTTGAAAACAAAAAGTCAAAACGAAATAAAAATTAAAACTAATGAAAAATGCAAAACTATAATAACCTTGGACGGTATCCGACGGGCTGGGCCAGGTTCGGACAGATATTTAGAATTAGAATGATGGTTGGGTTCGGGTCGGGCTCGGTCACATCAGCGCGATAAGGCAATTGTTGTAAAATGGTGCTGCGGCTCCTTTAAGAGAGCTCTGTGTGTGTGTGTGTGTGTGTGTGTGTGTGTGTGTGTGTGTGTGTGTGTGTGTGTGTGTGTGTGTGTGTGTGTGTGTGTGTGTGTGTGTGTGTGTAAAGTGGGCAGAAGAGAGATAGAGAAAGAGGAAGCAGACGTGTAGATGCGACCGGAGCAGAGTTGGTGGAATGAGTTTAAGTTTTGTACACGGTGTGTGCGGTGTCCGAGATAAACCCCAGACTGAAAGCCAAGCCATTCATCTGCTGACCAGAAACGGGATTTTAACCCCGACGTTAACGTCGGCCCTGGAGGTAACGAGTCTCCCCTGGTTTTCTGACCACGGTCAGAAACGAAGCAATCAGGAAAGGTTAACACATTGAACATTTTAAATTAAACGGCTTATTAACGTGCGCTTGTTGCCCCGTGTGCGCTGATGCACTCATCTGTTGACATTTCCGAATGCCTTCCTACAGTTGCTTAATAAAAGCGGGCTTTCCACACAAACAAACGTACATAAATATGTTAATGCCCATCGGGCTCGGGTCGGGTTCGGTCACTTCTCTGTCGGACGCGAGCCGGGCTCAGACAGAAAAGTGCGGCCTGATCCGCACTCTAATGCAGAAGCATAAAACAGCCTTAACCCTCTGTGCGCCTGCTCTACCAACTGAGCTAACCCGGCCACCTCTGGTTTGATTTTTAAATACAGTCTGGGTCTTCGTGGTTTTCTGGCCATACACATCAGTAGATACAAAGGACGTAGAGAAAAGCATCCAGTCTCTTCCTAAATTGTGCTTTTTCTAGTTTTTTACTTTGGCTCAACCTGCCAGGTTTCTTTTAAGTGGAATTTAATGAAGCATCAATGTGATATTTTATGAAAACTGCAGATGGGGCTAAAGAGCAAAGAGAGTGCTATTCTCTGCTAAGGCAGTAGGATTTGTACATATCTCAGAGGAAGCATTGCCTAAGCATAGCAGTATAATTCAGGGAAATAACTTTCCAAAACCATGTTCTCTGTGTTGTTTGTAACAAATTTTGTAATTGATTGTGAAACTACTGATTATTTCCATCTTAAAATACACATCCACATACTAAAATTAATTTATTGGTCAGCACAAACGCCATGGTTTTGCATTATGTAGATGAAAAAAAGTATTTTCAAAGCAATACTGTTACACACAGCTTGAGGTGCAGTAGCATGTTACTTCCAGCAGAGGGCCTTACACTCTCGTTATTGTAACTGTTCATTCAGTCAGCTGTTGGTTTATAGTGACTCATGCTCTACAGTGTACCTACAGTGCTCTTTGTTGTGCTGGGTTGTATCAGTCTACTGTATTAAAACTCAAAATGAGTTTCTGTTCACAACAAGAATAATAATAGTTCTTCCTGGTCTGGACGGAGCTTTATGGCACATTTTGTTGCAGAATCCTCGATTCTTGGTTACTTTTAGTCTGAAACGGTGCAGAATCAGATGCTGGGTTTAGGAATCACAAAGTTAAGAAATGCACTATAGAATCATAATATTAGTGACCAGTGCAATTGGAGGCATGAATAAAACAGTCAGTGTTGAAATCAAAAGTTTACTTCAGTGATTATTTTTCATTTGCATAACTTTAACTACATTTTACTGTTAACCATAAAGTTATCACAGTATGAATATATGCACAAATATTCTCATGAACACATCCAATGAAAGAACTGCAGTAAAAGGTCAGGAGCTTCAGTGAAATTGTAAAGAGGCATTCATTAATACATTAGCAGGTATAATTACGTTGCACCATGCTGTTTTATATCATCATCACTGAGGGGCTGGATGAATCTTATGGCCTGCGATTCACACATTTTTCTTGCTGCTGTAGATCTGCTCGTTCACACAAGCTCCACCCTTTGATCTCTGACAAGACGCCTCATTCCTGCAGAATTTGAGATCTCACTCTAATCCTTCCAGCCCACCTTTTGTTTCTGACCTGGATTTTCTGTAGCTGTAGACCTCAGTCAGAGATGACCTTTGTTTTAGGCATATTTCCTGTTTAGTAAATCCAACAGCGATATCAAACAAGAAAAGGTAGGTACAGGGTTTTGAGAGGAAGTATCACAGCAGCTTTTTTCAGATGTAAAGGTCAAAATAAAAACACTTCTGTGTGTCTTCACATACAAAGAGGAAAGAAAGCAGGCGTGAGATACTGTCTTTGAACAGTTTGTTGAAGCAGGCGTTTGTTTATTGACTTTTTCTTTTACAGTGTAACATCTAGGCCACTCCTTTGTGCCTCATCCTGAATTGAGCAACACTGGATCCTATAATAATGTACACGCACATGTTCAGCGGTCGATATTTAGACTTTGTTCTGGTAACTGATAACACTCTTACACACACACACACACACACACACACACAAGTCTTTTGCTGACATGTCCTTATAAGGCACTGAACAGGAAGAAAAAGACCGCTGTTGCCCTCTGAAGCTTTACATTCTTAGTCATGAACCTCGTCTGGAGTCAGACGATCACCTCCTCACTTTGGGGCTCTATGTTTGTCTCTGATGGATAGAAAATGGTAGCAATTATTTATGCTGTTTAGAGTCTCATATAATATAAATCTATGATGATACAAATCATGTGTAAAATACAATTATGTATATAAAGTATTGGACCACCAATGATTGTCTTAGGTAAAATACAGTAAAAAGCTTCTAAGTGGACCTTTAACTGATTTTTAAATACAGTATATTTGTTATTCTATACGTGACTTATTTTATACCTCATAAATTGTATGTGGTCTGTTCATGGCTGTCATGAATAAACCTCCATGCTTCAGATACGTTTTTATTTAATCACACTACAATCTTTGAGGTTGTAGTTTGTAGTGCTGTAACTATATTGAGAGATATTGTAGGATGTGTTTATTGTTTTGCGCAAAAATATTTTCAGTATATACTATTCCTCCATTGCCAGTGTGATAGGTACTGTATACCTTGTTAATCAGAATCAGAATCAGAAATACTTTACAAACAAAATTATTTTTGTTACCACTCCAGGTATACAAACAACATATACAAACAACATATATTATCCAGACTTTTAACATATATAATAAAAACAAATATACAGTAATAATATATAAAATATGAAATGTACAATGTTAATGTGCAACTATGTGTTAAAACTAATGCAGTGTAATACAACTGCCCTGCCGACTGCAGAATTACATTGTATCGTACTCAATTTTCTCCACCACATTTATATTAATGAGGTTAGACATACATACTTCAGCCTTCAAAATAATCATTAAATTGAATCAACACCTCTCTAAAACAATTTCCACCAAAACGGAACATTATAACCTTCATGAGGGGAGGATATATTGCAGCACTGTTGTATAAACTGCATGTACAGTCAGAGGTGTTTCTGTTGTTTTCCATCCATATTACAAACATGTATGAAAGTGGCAGTCATCACAGCATACTATGTCCCTTGATAACATAAATGCAAAGTGCACTGTGACATTTGTGTGTGTGTGTGTGTGTGTGTGTGTGTTTGCAGTCGTACCATTCGTGCATGCACGCTCCTCATCGAGCATCCCAATGAGAGTGAAGAGGGCGAACACCAGGAGAGAGAACATGATCGTCAACACCTCCAGCTCAGTAAATGGAGATGCCATCTACACTCGCTGCCGCAGCTGTGAACATTTCATCTGTAAAACCTGTTTTCCCACAAAGGTGACATCTCTTCCCATGACACACTGAATCAAAATTAGGATCAAACACTTACCCAGTGTATGTTTCTGGAGCATTCAGATGTTGACCATAACACAGCAGCTTCATGACACATGACAAACACACACCCCCTCTGTCTTTTCACAGACTTGCAAGAGCTGTGAAGAGCAAACTAACACATCCCCTTTCAAGTTCAAGTGAGATCATATTTACCCTAATTATTAATGGGCCTTGCGCCTGTATGTGTGTGTGTTTAAGTAGAAGCTCCCCTTGTATAAATTTATCAATTTTAAGATTCATGATGTTGCTCTCAGGTGGAGTATTTGCTTTACTTGGTAAAAGTGGGAAACACATTCTGACTTTCTGAAAGCAAAACTTGAAAGATAAAGCTCAAGCGGCTTTATGTTTTCTTTGCAGGGTGTGATGCGGTTTCTGTTGCAGTGGAACAAATCAATATGAGCTCTGAAACCCCCTACTCATCTTCTCATGTGCGGTCCACAAGCGTGATGACCACAAAGCAAGTGGGTTCTGACTTCCCTGTTTCCAATTCCATTAAATGCTTACTCTATATGTATTTCCTGTGTGTGTGAAGCATGTGGGTTTGCATATCTTATCTGGGACACATATATACATGAGAAATTCTCTCATTTGTGCTTGTTGAAAACATGGCTGCTGCTGCTTTTTTATGATACAATACAGTTTGACTTTATTGTCCACTGGTAGAGATTCTTCAACTGTTGGCTTGAGCTTTCAAATCAAACAAATATGTCGATTGACGCCATTTTTGTGGCAAATGTTCTTTCTACATTGTTCTTGCTCTTGTACAAGAAGATGACCTTTCCCTTCATAATCCCGCCTACAAAACTCTTATTGGCTCAGCTGCTTTTCCAACCCGGTAAACTGCCGTTAATGCACCTATTAACACACAAAAAATATTGGAGCCATGGATGAAATGTATTTGTAAAGCCAATTTCATTCTAACAGTATAGAATAATAATACTAATAATAAAAAGTGAAGGGAAGAAAACTACACAATCTGGTTTAAAATTCCAGTTGCAGCGGGAATAAATTTGATTTGTAATTTATTCAAATCATCTTGATTATTCATCTTGGAAGCCCCTTGAATATTTTAACTTAAAAAAAAAAAGCCATTGCCCTGTGCACATCTAAGGAGAAATGTACCACTTGAGTTTGTTTGCCTCTTCATCTCACTTTCGTTATCACCTCAAGTCACCCATTTTCCAGTTATATCAATCATAATCCTCATGACCTAAGACTATTTCAAATAGGATTACACGCTCACCACCAGAAACACACACGCCTACACACACATTCTGTGAAGACACTGATATGGTTGTATAGGGTTTTCACCTCATGGCCGGTCAGACGACTAATGTGCCTTTATTCCTTTAACCTGACAGAAGAAATAAGGTGGCTAAACATCTATCAACACATTGTTTCTCAGCAGGGAGTCTCTGAACAATCAGGCTATTGGCTGTGTGTGTGTATGTGTGTGTGTGTGTGTGTGTGTGTGTGGCTGCTACTCATGTGCACAACTTGCATAAGCTTATTAGCAGCACCACTGGTCAGAGGAGGAGATTGAGGTTAGTCTAAGCCCTAATCCTTGTGGACCGAATGCTTATTACCCAGCAAGCACGACAAAATCCTGGCTCCACCCCTCCGAGACACACACACGCACGCACATCACTACAACACACGTTTGCCTTGTCTTCTTGTGTACTGCTCGGCTCCATCTCAACTCTTCCTCTTTACGTCTCTCTCAGCACGAGGGAACAGGAGGAGGAGGAGGAGGAGGAGTAAGTGGTGCGCACTGTTGAGTAGTTTCCCAGTCGTCATGACGACTTCACACCCAACCATTTCCAGAGCTGTCTTCCTGTTGCCACGGTGACCTGATCCCATCTCCGTTTCTCTTGGTGATCTGGATTGGGCTGATTAAGGAAAGCGATCCCGGAGAGCTGTCCCTTTTCCCTAAAAGCGGCTCGTGGATGGAACAGCGGATCACTCGCAGGGACGCGGATCGGAGGACAGGAAGGCGCGGCGTGCTGGGAAAGCTGTGGGAGTAATACCAGAGTGTTGCCTAGAAACAGCAGCATGCCAATACAACAGATAAGTGTGGTTCCGGCCAGGGAGACAGCCAGCAATGGCAAGAGTGCTGCTCGCTCCAAAGACAAGACCGAGGTGAGTTACTGACCTCTTAACTCTGTTTTTGTGCTTCTGAGGTGCCAGAAAAAGCTCTGTAGGTTTATGTTTTTTCCAGTTAAAGCTTAACATTTCAGCTTTGTGTTGTCAGAAGGTAGAAATCATTTGATTAGTCCTTAAGAGATGATCTAAATGACTGTAGAATAGGTTGCATATGTGCGTGCTAGGGTGCAAGCGTGCGTGTGTGTGTGTGTGCGTGCGTGCGTGTGTGTGTGTGTGGGTTTGTGTGTGAATGTGCATGTGTCAGCCTCCATTATCAGCTGACAGTCTTTTCAACTCACTCAGTCGCTCGCATACAGTACATGTACAGTATGCACTCAGCAGCCTTTTATCACTGTTCCCCCACTTGAGAGCCTGACATCACATCATAGAACATCCCATCACCTCATGTTACATCACATGAAAATAATCCATCCAGCCATCTTCATCTGCTTATCCGGGGTCGGGTCGCGGGGGATAGCAACTCCAGCAGGGGACCCCAAACTTCCCTTTCCCGGGCCACATTAACCAGCTCCGACTGGGGGATCCCGAGGCGTTCCCAGGCCAGGTTAGAGATATAATCGCTCCACCTAGTCCTGGGTCTCCCCCGAGGTCTCCTCCCAGCTGGACGTGCCTGGAACACCTCCCTAGGGAGGCGCCCAGGGGGCATCCTTACCAGATGCCCGAACCACCTCAACTGGCTCCTTTCGACGCAAAGGAGCAGCGGCTCTACTCCGAGCTCCTCACGGATAACTGAGCTTCTCACCCTATCTCTAAGGGAGACGCCAGCTACCCTCCTGAGGAAACCCATTTCGGCCGGTTGTACCCTGGATCTTGTTCTTTCGGTCATGACCCAGCCTTCATGACCATAGGTGAGGGTAGGAACAAAAACTGACCGGTAGATTGAGAGCTTTGACTTCTGGCTCAGCTCTCTTTTCGGTGCGATAAATTGAATGTAATACCGCACCTGCTGTGCCGATTCTCCGACCAATCTCCCGCTCCATTGTCCCCTCACTCGCGAACAAGACCCCAAGGTACTTGAACTCCTTCACTTGGGGGTAAGGACTCATTCCCTACCTGGAGAAGGCACTCCATCGGTTTCCTGCTGAGAACCATGGCCTCCGATTTAGAGGTGCTGATCCTCATCCCAGCCGCTTCACACTCGGCTGCGAACCGATCCAGTGAGTGCTGAAGGTCACAGGCCGATGATGCCATCAGGAACACATCATCTGCAAAAAGCAGCAATGAGATCCCCAGCCCACCGAACTGCAACCCCTCTCCACCCCGACTACGCCTCGATATCCTGTCCATAAATACTACAAACAGGATTGGTGACAAAGCGCAGCCCTGGCGGAGGCCAACTCTCACCTGAAACGAGTCCGACTTACTGCCGAGAACCCGGACACAGCTCTCACTTTGGTCGTACAGAGATTGGATGGCCCTGAGAAGGGACCCCCTCACCCCGTACTCCCGCAGCACCTCCCACAGTATCTCCCGGGGCACCCGGTCATACGCCTTCTCCAGATCCACAAAACACAAAACACACTGGTTGGGCATACTCCCAGGCTCCCTCCAGGATCCTTGCGAGAGTAAAGATCTGGTCCGTTGTTCCACGACCAGGACGGAATCCGCATTGTTCCTCTTCAAACTGAGATTCGACATGAAAATAATATTTCCTTTATTTGACAAGTACATTTTTTTTTTTTTTAAAGATTTAAAAAGATTTTTTGGGGGGCATTTTAGGCCTTTATTTGTATAGGACAGCTTAGACTTGAAAGGGGAGAGAAAGGGGGGAATGACATGCAGCAAAAGGCCGCAGGTCGGAGTCAAACCTGCGGCCACTGCGTTGAGGAGTAAACCTCTACACATGGGTGCCCGCTCTACCAGGTGAGCTAACCAGGCACCCACAGCTACATTTTTACATATACAAGGAATGTATCCTCTGCATTTAACCAAGCCTAACTAATTAGGAGCAGTGATACCTTCGCCGTGCGGTACTGGCAGGAGCCCCTGAAGGAAACCCACACAAACACGGGGGGAACGTGCAAACTCCACACAGAAAGGCCCTGCCCTGACCGGGACTCCAACCCAGTACTCAGCAGTGCCTACTTGCTGTGATCACTGAGCCACCGTGCCGCCATTCATGAGGCTATGAAGTGGCTTTGTCTGACAGAGTTAGGGACTTAAAGCAGAAAGGAGAATAAGGTCATCCTCGCCATACATGAACTAAAGAGTTGAGTTCTAATGAAAACTATAGTTTACAAACTCATGCGTCAGATGGTTGCTAATTTTTAGTTAAATTGTGTATATTTGGTCTCTTGATTCCAGACACAAACAAGAATATTTTGTCGTTGCATGCACTTATTAAGATGTAAACAGGAACTTAAAAAGTAGCCGACATCTTTTTGGGAGTAACTGTTAGTAAAAAATGGTTTCACTTCCTCATATGAAGTCTGTCGTCATATTTTATTTTTGAAAATAGGCTGTCTCTCTCTTCCATTGGTGACCTCTTTGTGAGAGCCAAGTGAGAGTTGCTGCCCAGCAGGCAACTCGTTCTTCGGAGGCAGACGATTAAATCGCCCCCAAAAAACAACAGGCGACGTATCCAATCTCCCCACCCTAGCGAGGCATACGAATGTTGATTGAGCTTTAATCTATTCGGTACAGCCCTATTTAGCATAATATCCTATGGTCATTCATTCATTGTCCAATGTGTACAGTGGTCACAAGGTCTGCATCTAAAAAGTCTTGACTGTTGGATTACTCGCTTTTTTAAATGACGTTTCGTTATTTGTTACATTAGGTAACATCTCTATTGTCAGGGATCTAAATAAGGGAAAAATGACCAATTAAGACACATGCATGGGTTTTTTACCTGTCAAAACTATCTAAATTAAGTTAAGGCGATAAATGTGGAGCAAAATGAGAAGTGCTGTTTCTAGCTCCTTTAAAATTTACTATTTACTAAGTTGTTCTGTACAATCTCTCAGGTGGAACAAGTTGTTTATAAGCTTTTTTTCTACCAAACTTCATCTTATTTGGGGGAACTGACTTCATGAGAGCATAGGTCGTATGTACATAGGTAAGGAGGAACTAGCCCAAGAAAAGATTTATATAGAAAAGTCAATAAGTGGGTACACCTGCTTACATACAGTGAAGGCCACTCAGTATTAATGTATACAAAATCCATCATTTTTACAGGCAGCTGCCTGTGGTCAGAGTGAAGAGTCCGAAGAACTAGAACACAGATATAGTTATAATAAATGAATAACCCCAAGAATATACTTTTTAGATTTGTATGTAAAGAATACTAATAATACTCTTTTTTTAATCAATGCTACTAGCTCTGCACTTCTTTCCCCTTCTGCAGTGTAAATCATCTCCATGGTAGACTGTAGTCAGTCCAGCATGAGCTTATTGAATGATGCAGGTCTTTGCTTTGAATAACGTTTCTTCTAATCCTATTTTTACATGTTTAAAATGTGACAAAGCTGAAAGTAGAAAAAAAGTACTTTAATTTTAAAGACCATCTTCTTATTTTAGGTATAAAAGCAATAGATATAGGAACAATACACCCAGCAACACAAGTTGAAAACATAGAAAATGCAATTGTTATTTCACTGGACCAGTAAAATGTGGTTTTCCATGTTTTAGCCCATAAACTACAAATCCTTGATACTTAAATCATTTAAGAAATGTTGACATATTTGTCCTACTGTTCTAGGCATCCATTCCATTTGTATCCATAATATGAAAAAAATCAATTAGCACACTTTTGAAACGTTTCTGTACTCCATCCCACTAAACATCAAGTGTGCAAAAACTAAACTTTCCTTAAAGTTTTCTTGTTACACTGTCTGTTAGTTCATTTTCATACTGTACAGAAACAGAAAAAAAACAATGGCTGTCCTAGACCTGGAGAACAAATAGATTACATACATACATACATACAAGAAACAAACGATTGAAACTGTCAAACGATTCAAATATTTAATTGCGATTAATCGCATTAATGTCATAGTTAACTCGCAATTAATCGCACATTTTTATCTATTCTAAATGTCCCTTGATTTCTTTTTGTCCCATTATTTTTTTCTTATTTTAATGCTCTTATCAACATGGAAAAGTGGATCGGCTTGCTTTGTGCAAATGTGCTTCTGTCTGAAGTCATCCATTGTCGCCTGCCTTTGACGAGGGGGCGAAGAATACGCATCAGCTGTGTGCTTGGCCATCAAGTGGTATTTCAGACTGGACGTGCTGCGATGATAGCTCAGTTCACAACAACAAAACACACAGATCACTTTGGTCTTGTCAATGGAACCATTTGGCAACTTTTTAAAAGTACACTTTCCATTCAGAACCTTATTGGCATCCATTTCGGCGTCTCGGGCTCGCCATCCACTCAAAACTTAACGTTAGCCTACTACTCTTTGGCCAGCTCGCAAGCCCAAACAAGTGTGTGTGGCGTGCCTGTTGTTTTGTTTTACATTTACATTATTTATATGCAAAAAGCTAACTTCCTTTAAACAAACATTCCACTTGAACTACAACTCAAAGCTGTTAAGGTTCTACTGAATATATTAAATATATCTGTAAACAAACATCTACAGACTCACAAATCCACTGCAAGTGTACATTTCAATATTGTTAATATTATGGCTTTTCCCCTTAAAGGCTTCTTACTATAAGTGATTTTAGAAAGTCAACAAAAACATTGAAATAAAGGAGAAAGTATTTCTGTTTATTAGGTATGAGCCAAAGAGATGGGAAATCTTAAGTGAGAGTATGATACAGATGCAACTACTGTACAGATGCTACAGACCAATACGCACACAGTAGTACTGCTTATCAGACTTTAATGTCATCCAGAGAAGATAACGAGACTGGATAACAACGCATGGATAGCGAGTTCAACTGTTGTTTCGCTCAGTTCAAATGTGCCGGTTAAAGGAATACTCTGACTTTTGAAAACCACTGTTGCTAGCTTTCTTACCAGGAGTTAGATTGATAGCAGTTTAACATCTTTGTGTTCTGAAAACTGGTCCAATGTATTCAGCTTAGCTTGGCGCAAAGACTGGAAGCAGGAGAATATGGTTAGTTTAGCTCCGTCAAACGTGCCTTCAACCTACAACTTAAACATTGTCAAAATAACACGTTATTTTAGAAGCCTTCATGTGAAACACATCTACTGAACACATCTAGAGCTTTACATGAGCACATGAATGCACCACATGGCTGAGAGTATTAAAATGATGAAGTAGCACAAACATCAATATCTTCTCAGAAATGCAAATTCAGACTAATGAAAAATGTACACCTGAAGAGCACACATGCACAATTGTTTTTTTTTAAACCACATAATGGAGTATTGTTACGTGAATTATGGAATTATTGGCAGATAATCTGTTTTGTGACTCATAATAAATGTATTGTTTAAACTACCAAACATTACAAGCATGTGCCCATAGACTACATGTGTCCATGTAGTCTACCACCCTGAGGACACTGCAGAGTGCTTGCTTTGACTCCATGCAGGACTACTGATTTAAACCTGGCTATCAGCAAATCCCTTGATCAGCTTAGAGGATGCAGTCTTCTACTTGTCAGTGTCTCTTCTTTATTTCACTGATTTTCACAGAGTGTACCCACATCAGGGTCAGTGTGTGGGTTGGTACAGGCAAGCTCTGTGTTGCTTTTTATATGTCAAGCAAAAAAATGCATAAAGCAGCCACCTACATGAGACGTTACAAACATGAACTTTGAACTATATAAATATCCTGTAAGATACATTAAACCTATAACTTTCATACTGCTACACCTATAGGCATTATACTGTATATAATATAAATACCAAACATTTACAAACAGACCTCTTACATGTATTGCATGAAAGCAGGCATGTATTAAATACTATTTAAAAATAGATTTAACTTAGCTTAAAAATTACTGAGCTTGTTTGTTAGCATTAAGGCCATCAGAGCTGTTGAGTATTTTATGTATTTTATAGTTATTATACTCAACACATTTTATCAAAAGATCAAAACAATATATTGTTGAATTACATTTATTACCTGCGTAGCCAAAGTCATAACTTATTCCTCTGTGTCCATTGCGTCCAAAGTGAGGATGACATGTTCCCTCGCTATGATGAACATGAGCACTGTTTGGGTCTTTTCCTGGGATTTATTGGGAATGTATTGGAACATTTTCAGAATAACAACTGTTATCTTTTAAATCTAAATTTCCTCCTGTGAATATACTATCAAAACACATCTCTTTTACTTTCACTCAATTTAGTAAAATTATTTTTTTACTGCCCACACACCAGTTGACAGTTGGCAGTGTGTGTATGTGTGTGTGTGTGTGTGTGTGTGTGTGTGTGTGTGTGAACATCAATTCCAGTGTTCTTGTTTAGTAAATAGGCCACCTGTTCGTGTGTGTGTCTTTGTGTGCACTGTATATATATATATATATATATATTTCATATTTGTGTGTGTGTGTGTGTGTGTGTGTGCATGCGTGCATGCGTGTCAGGGACTAATTTCCAGACATAGCTCATACAGAATTCTGCATCTTTCCACAGTAAAGACAGCTGAGGCTGGAGGTGTGTTTTCCACTAACATTATCAGTGTGGCCAATGAAAGCCAACTTAAAGTAGTGATTTGGAAAAGTTGATTTGAGTAGGACAGGAAAAGTAGGAGTGTTTCATCTCAGATTTCTTGTTGTTACAGGTAGTTTCTAACTATAGCTTTGCAAACAAAGTAAGTGTTAAGACAACATTCTATGTTTAGATGCCTGCCAAGAGATTCTTATGTTTTTGGGCCAAAAACTGAGTAGAAATGCTGTCCACTCCTCATTCACTACAGTATATGGACCAAACCCGTACAGTAACCATATTGTCCCATTAATTTAATGTTTTAAATTTTAAATTTCTCAATTACTTTTCTAGAAAATGTAATATATATCATGATCGATAATATAACATTGCATATATGGTGATAAAGGGTTTTCCCGCTCGTAATCTGAGCTTGTTTGAGAGTGTGTTGGTGTCTCATGATTCAGATACCAAGGAAGATTTTTTTTTTTGTATGTGGTTTTTTGTGGTTAATACGTGTCAGTACTTGGAAACTTCTACACATAACTGTCTACTGGTAACTGAAACTTGTGTAAAAAGCTGCAGGCAGTAAATGAGGCCACAGATGTCAGTGGGTTGAGTTTAGAGTTCAGACAATTGGTGCTGTTGAAGTTCTAGAAATAGTGCTATTAGTTTGCTTTAAATAGAGACACATTGCAGAGCAGCATCTTGCACACTTAGAGGATGCCGACCAGGTAATAGGATTGGCTGGCTTTAGCTTGGGTCACAATGAAGGACGTGGACACGCATGATTCCTGATGCTGGATTTTAACCAATCAATGCACAGCCAGTCATTGAATAACACGGAATACTATAGAACATGAATGATGGTAAAATGTGCTTTGTTTAATTATAATGTTTTTGTTTTTATTGCCGATTAAAGCATTGGTTTGTCCAATTTGTCTATCTTTAGCTACTTCAACAACTGAAAATTTAATAAATGGTCCCTCATTTCTCACATTTCACTTATTTTGGGCGCCTTTGTAGAGAACTTCTAGTTTGAAAAGTTAAAGCAACACAAGAGAACTTTTCCGCTTCGGTCCCCCTACAGGTTGGAAGCGGAATTGTCCATTACATTACATTATGCAAGTTTGCCTGATCGGGTAGCGGATCTGTAGTTCGAATGAACTGGACAATGTAATGTAATAGACAATTCCACTTCCAACCTGTAGGGGGACCGAAGCGGGAAAAGTTCTCTAGTGTTGCTTTAACTATGGCTTTGTACAATTTCTGACATTGAAATATTGGGCCTAATTGAAACTGACAGCAGATTAGAGCTGAAACAATCAGACGATTGAGCAATTAGTTGATTGGCAGAAAAGTCATAACCAAGACTATTAATGAACCATTACAGTTTTTTATTTAAGCAAACAATGGAAATATTCTCTGTTTTCAGCTGTTGAAGATTTGGTGCTTTTTTTTATTTTATAATATTTTAAGTGCAACGTAAGAAAGCTTTTTTGCACACCTCTTTCGTCGGGCAGGTGAGTAGGATATGATCAAAAGCAGCGGATCAAAAGTTTAGAGAAGAGTCCCGCACACTGACCATTACGCAAGCAATAATTTATTTAGAAAAATACAAAGTTTCAGTCTCAGACCTTCATCAGGTAAATTCACACATTCACCTCAACCATAGCCTTAAATAGTTTGGTTGACTAACCAGGACCAATCAGGTCCGGCTCTTGAATGACGTCATTCATTCACAAAGTGGCACTCCGATCACGGACCGTGAACAGGAAAAGGCAGAAAAAATGCCACTCAGTACATTTAAAAACAATGGATAATCAGACCAATTTTGTTATAGGCTCATGATCAATGCATTGTCATTAGCCCAATATTTATCTACTCTTAATCAGAGAGGCCACAGTCCATTCAAAAGTGGATCATTACATTGGTTAAATTACATTATAACAGTCCATATGCACATGTACAATGAACAGTTACTGAGGATAAACTAATAAGGAAAAAAGGAAAAAACAACAAACAAGGAAAAAACATCAAATTAGCATAACATCATATTGAGATTAAATTCATCATTAAGGCCTTTTGGTGATAGGGTCTGCAAAGTAAATATCCAATATGCCTCGCGTCTTTAGCAAGTCGTGGTTGCCCCCCCTTTTTTGGAAGACTGACTTGTTCAATGCCACAAAAGCGCAATGATGAGATGTCATGCTTATCAGGGACGTCGTTAGGCCTATTTTAGGGGGGCTGAAGTTACCCCAAAAATGTTGAAGCCCCCTCTAATAATAATAAGAAAAATAATAATTAGATTATTTATTTATTTTTTACAGTGCACTCTGTATCACTCACTACGTGGAATCAATCTTCCTTCACCATTCATCTGTTGGTGTCATCGTGCACTGCAGTCTGTTTTATTTTTATTTCACGAATTGTCAATTGGTCGAAATGGCAGTGTTTTAGAGAGAGGCTTACGAGCGGCCGCTTGCACGGTAACGGTATGTGGACTGGCGACGTAGAGTTACTGAAGAGAGAGAGAGCGCCAGGCAGCATTAAAATAAAGCAGTAAATCAGAGAGATAAAATGTTTTCGCCGATTTATCACTCGAAATGCAGCTGTAGCAAGTATCTCACTATCATTAACGTTATCCAAATTCTATATTAGAAACAACAAATAATATATATATATATATATATAATATATATATATATATATATATATATATATATATATATATAATATATATATATATATAATATATCCAGCTACAAAAAAGCCGGAAAGTCGAAAGTTAGACAGAAGTACAAAGAGTCCATGGCTATGAAGATGATACACCGTCTTGGCTCTTGTCATTGGTCTAAACTGGCAGCTTTCAGAATGCTGCAGACCGGTGTGTTGCAAGTAGCTGCAGGATTTATCTTGTCTTGTCGCAATTCTTTGGTCTGGACTTGCTACCACACACACAGTGAGTGATACAGAGTGAAATTGTAAGTTGTTGTTAACAAGGGCGTAAATCCCAGGGGGGTCGGGGGAGTCAGGACCCCCCCATCTAAGGGTTGTCACCCCTTGAAAACCATGCTGTGTATTGTAAATAACATAAAAATGTATACTTAAAATATCTGTGTAAGTAGTAAAACAATACAAACCCCCAAAAAAGCTTTTTAAGTTTAGAAACATTTTGAGTTCCCCCTCTTTTGCCTCACAGTGGTTTGGTCCAGTGCCTGCTGTACTAGGAATCAGATCTGCACTCCACAGTCACATCTGTAGTGACAGGAATGTAGCTAGTAAGTAGGTAGGCGGTTCAAGGCTATTTTATTCACATTAAACATCGGATGATGTTGTTCTTTTCTCAAATGGAAATGATGCTGAGTAATTGATGAATTAGTCATGACAAAAGGTTTGCTATGTTAGTAATATTATTTAACGTTACCTAGCTTGTTTAATAGCTTGTTGGATAGAAATGCACCCACTACAACTAACGTTACCATGGCGATAAGCCTAACGTTATGTGTGTGAACTGATTTTAGGGTTATTATCATAGACTGTATATTGAAGATCTACAGTTGTGTTCTGTTCAATATGATGTTAAGTGGCTGATCAGTGGGTTTGCTGCAGACAGTGTGGCTCATGTGGCTGTCAGGGTTAGCAGATGAGCTTTACTAGTGGCTCACTAAGTAACATTATGATCAGCGTACAAAAGTATTTTTATATATATTATATATTTCTTTTATATGGGGACACTTTTTCAAAATAAGTCATTATGTTTTAAGTTATTTTTGTGGCTTGATTGTAAACAACTTAAAATAAATACATGGTTTTAAAGAAGAATATTTTGGTCAATTTAGTCAGCTTTTTCATTGAATCAAGAGAAACACTGAAAAGAAGGATAATGGTACAGTCTCCATGCTACACTAATGATAGTATTAAGGCTTTCCTCTGTGTACACATGTCCTCTACGAGTATAATTGTGGCTGTATTATTTGTGTCCCCTTCTAAAATTGCTCTTCAGAAATGTTATGTTTATTGTCCCCCCCCTACTGTTAGATCAGATTTACGCCCATGGTTGTTAATGACTTTTACTTTACTTGCTTCACTTCAGCTACATTTACTTGAGGTAAAGATAAAGGAATATTTTAGTTGGCTATAGAAAACAATAGTCTAGCTAGTGTAAACGTGTGAAATACAAGAAATAGCTCGCCTAATAAGGTATCCGAAGCTCTCTATTCTTTACCATTAATATAGCCTGCTATCTCTATAGTATTAAAACAATATCAGTCTCTAAATATCATAGTGTCACTGTTAATGCTATTGTACCAGTATATCCTTCAATTCATTGAACAAATGGATACTGGAAGAGAGAGAGGCACCAAGGTATAGCCTAAACTAAATGATTTCATGATATTTATTATATATGCTTGATTCTGACCAACTTAACTTTCTGCATTCCTTTGCTGTAATAAATTAAACAAGTATGTAGATGTTGCCTTAATGTAGACTAGGCTATATATGAGCATACATACATACATACATACATACATACGTATACATACAAACATACATACATACATACTAGAACTTTTATTCATCTCGCCATCAGGTTATTAAATTCAGACATACTTTAAATCCTTGTCAACCATATTGCAACGAGCTCAGCGTATCATGCCTGACTGGAGTAGTGTGTTTTTCTTTAGTAGTGGGAGGGTAGACAGCATGTTGCCTGTTTCGTCATTTGGGCTGCCTTGTTGAGTGCAGCGGCACTGAGAACATTATATTTCACACAATTTAAGCTCTTTTTTAAAAAATGAAATAGGATTAGTCCAACAAATCGTTGGGTTTGTAATGCGCACCTAACCGAAAGCCTCATACCGAACAGTTCAATACGAATACGTGTATCGTTACACCCTTAGTAATTAAATAGTCTTATTTTGACCTGCAACGTATCTAATAGAGAAAGGAATTAGGTATGGTATTACTTTACCACACATTTACATGGGCAGATAGATAGCGGTTAAGTCTTAGCCTACAGAAGAACTCAGCAGGAGCACAGTCTGGCCTAAGTAAATCCCCCCCATGCAGCTTTGATGTATCTAAAAGCTAAATTTAGAGTTTGGTAAGTAAGATTTTGCAAGGGAAAGTTTTGCATAGCTTCGGGGCTAAGCCCCCCCTCCGTCTTTCAATCCTAGTGACGTCCCTGATGCTTATGATCATTAAAGTGTACCGCGACCGGGTAATCCCGGTTGTTGCTGCGAATAGAGCTCTTATGTTCGCTAATGCGTTGTTTTAACTGCCTTATGGTCTTACCTACATACACCAGACCACATGGACACGTTAAAATGTACACTACATGAGCGGAGGCACAAGTGATGACACTCTTAATTGGAAAAATCTTGTTATTGTGGGGACGACGGAAGTTCTGTGTCTTTTAGGTGTTGTTGCACTGTGCACATCCTCCACAGCGGTAGTTGCCAGTAGGTAATGGGCTAAATAATCTTTGCGAAGCTCTCCTTGGCTTATATCTCGCAAAGTCAGCGTGAACTAGAAGATCTCTGAGATTCTTCTCACGTTTGTATACGAAGAGCGGCAAGTCATTCACAACATGTGAGAGTTCAGGATCTGATTTTAGAATGTGCCAATATTTTTTTTAAACTGGACGTATGGTATGTGAGAGAGGAGAGTAAGTAGTGATACAAGTCACAGAAAAATGATTTTCTTTTTTCTTGCTTTTCTTTAGCAAGTCTGACCGAGGTTTATTCAGGGCTGTTTTGTAAGATTTGTCTTTGAGGCTAGCAATATCTAGTGTGACTAGAATGACTTCATTAGGTAAATCAGTTACACTCGAGATTTTATTAATGAAGTCCGTAGTGTCTTTTATGTAACCCAGCAAGCTTTGGACTTTTACTTAAAAGACCGGGATAACACTGCTATTCCACCTAGTGAGTTTTTAATCGACCTAACTGCTTTTGTGATGAAGAAAAACTATTCATGTTCAATGGGGACTTTTATCTACAGGAGTCTGGTACAAGCATGGGGTCTATTTGTGCTCCTAATTATGCAAATTAGTTTGTGGGTTACTTCGAAAGAAACTTTGTCATGAATGTCGAAAAAAAACACACATTTGTCCAGAATTTGGAAATGGTACAAATACATTGATGACGTATTTTGTCTATATCAAGGCACTATCGATGAACTACTTGAATTTATTGTCCTGCTGAACAGTTTTGCTGACAATTGGAAGTTCACAGTAGACATGTGGGTTTAAAAAAAGAATGATTCACTGTCTACCACATCATATCGAAAAGAGACTGATAAAAACACTTCTTTTGGCGAGTAGTTTTCACCCCACCCCACTAAAAAGAGGTCTACCCAAAAGCCAATTTTTTAGACATAGAATATGCAGGACCACTGAGGATTATATGGAAAAAGCAAATGACTATAGACAGACAATAGACAGATTACAGCGAGGTTATCCAATAGAATGGGTTGACAAATCTTACAAAACAGCCCTGAATAAACCTCGGTCAGACTTGCTAAAGAAAAGCAAGAAAAAAGAAAATCATTTTTCTGTGACTTGTATCACTACTCACTCTCCTCTCTCACATACCATACGTCCAGTTTAAAAAAAATATTGGCACATTCTAAAATCAAATCCTGAACTCTCACTTTGTGTATGACTTGCCGCTCTTTGTATACAAACATGAGAAGAATCTCAGAGATCTTCTAGTTCACGCTGACATTGCGAGATATAAGCCAAGGAGAGCTTCGCAAAGATTATTTAGCCCATTACCTACTAGCAACTACCACTGTGGAGGATGTGCACAGTGCAACAACACCTAAAAGACACAGAACTTCCGTCGTCCCCACAATAACAAGATTTTTCCAATTAAGAGTGTCATCACTTGTGCCTCCGCTCATGTAGTGTACATTTTAACGTGTCCATGTGGTCTGGTGTATGTAGGTAAGACCATAAGGCAGTTAAAACAACGCATTAGCGAACATAAGAGCTCTATTCGCAGAAACAACCGGGATTACCCGGTCGCGGTACACTTTAATGATCATAAGCATGACATCTCATCATTGCGCTTTTGTGGCATTGAACAAGTCAGTCTTCCAAAAAGGGGGTGCAACCACGACTTGCTACTAAAAAGACGCGAGGCATATTAGATATTTACTTTGCAGACCCTATCGCCAAAAGGCCTTAATGATGAATTTAATCTCAATATGATGTTATGCTAATTTGATGTTTTTTCCTTGTTTGTTGTTTTTTCCTTTTTTCCTTATTAGTTTATCCTCAGTAACTGTTCATTGTACATGTGCATATGGACTGTTATAATGTAATTTAACCAATGTAATGATCCACTTTTGAATGGACTGTGGCCTCTCTGATTAAGAGTAGATAAATATTGGGCTAATGACAATGCATTGATCATGAGCCTATAACAAAATTGGTCTGATTATCCATTGTTTTTAAATGTACTGAGTGGCATTTTTTCTGCCTTTTCCTGTTCACGGTCCGTGATCGGAGTGCCACTTTGTGAATGAATGACGTCATTCAAGAGCCGGACCTGATTGGTCCTGGTTAGTCAACCAAACTATTTAAGGCTATGGTTGAGGTGAATGTGTGAATTTACCTGATGAAGGTCTGAGACCGAAACGTTGTATTTTTCTAAATAATATTTTAGCCTTTCAGCCTTTAACTATTTTTCTGACATTTTATAGATGAAACTATGAATCAATTTACTGAAAAAATAATTAGCAGATTATTTCATGATGAAAATAATCTACTGCAGATCACACTAAAATGTTATGGTGAGACAAAGAAGCCCCTAGCTCCTGTGTTGAAGTAAGTGCACTGAAATATTGTTTTAATATGTTATGAATGTTATATGTAGTGTTGTGTGCCAGAGAAATTGCTGGTTTAAACACCTCAGGCTACATGGCCATGTGTCACATACTTCTCGTCTTCTACGTCTGTGTTCTCTAATGATTTCCTGTCTCTCCTTCTCCCTGCAGGGGAGGAAGGCCCCCGGGCGCTCAGGGAGTCGATCCAGCAACATCTCCAAGGTAACCGTTGAGTATCATCCAGCTTAAAGAGCCATTATCAAGGTCACAGTTCACAATATATGGTAGCATCGTTTTCCCAAGCAGAATCTGATCAATCTGCATAAATGCTAATGCTAGAAGTGTTACTAACCAATCAATATACGGTTGCTCTAAGTACACACTGTTTTTGACTCATGAGACACTAAATAGTGCTTTATGCTCCCCCAATGCACGTTTTTTCATATTAACTATGAATCAAATATTATTACTATGTGTAATGTGAAAGCCACATAGAGTCATCCCTTGCAGCTCAACAGGTCACATGAGCCTTTTAGCATCTTTTAGAAAATTGTTTTGTATTAACGACTAGGAAATTAACATTTTAGGAATTGGGAGCTTCTTTTAGCAAATTCAATTCAATTCAAATCACTTTATTCATCCCCAGGGGGCAATTAAAACGCTCAAACAAACCAAAGATAAAGTTAAATCAGGAAAAAGTCAGCTAAAGCTTCAGATACATTTCTCAGGAGTTGGTGTAGGCCAAACTAGAGCTAAAAAGAGAGTAACTAGTGGACTGAGATTTGTCAGGTCACCAGAAATAATCAAAATAAATGCTGGTGTTTTCTCAAGGTCTACTGGATGTGTACGTGTTAAAATGTTAGCAGTACTTCATAAGGCCGTAATATGTCAGGGCTGTATGTTTGTCAGCTTATTTGGGGTTCTTTTGCCCCCTAACAGCCAACAAAAAACAATGAATGCAGAAGATCATTCATGTGTATGATTTATCATTCATATAAATAGTTTGATTATGTGGTCATTGGAAAGTGGGTTTTGATGTTTTATTAAACTAGTGATAGTTGATTATTGTACTTTCAAACCAACATGAAAGCTAATTTGAGCCTGTTGGTTGTTTCAGGCCAGCAACTCTACAACAGGTCTAACTACAGCCTCAAGAACATCAATCACGCCGTCTTCTCAGGACATATGCAGGTGAGCCAGCTGTTTTACCAAGTTTTCTTGACTATCTTTAAAAAGTCTCTCTTTAAGCCACAGCCACAGTTCTCTCTGGGATATTAACATGCACATTTTAAAACTTTTTCTCCACTAAGTGGGAGACTGAATTAGTATGGTCTGCTGCACGCAGAGGGCATTACAAAAATTGAAATGGATGCTGAAATCCAATGGTGCTACCAAAGCACAATCAGTGAGGGGAAGATGGCTGATTGCAGTAATGGGATCCTTTAGCATATTATATCCACTAATGGTGTGGTCGTCACGCTGACAGGCTCAGTCCTGTGGTTTCTAGCAGTGTGGACAAATGTGATGTATGTGAGTGCTTGGACCTCCATTTGTGTATACCATGCTCATATTAATCCATATTCACCCTTTCCTATTCTGATTACCCAGCGTGATAATTAGTCAAAATTTTGACATTTTGTTTTCACTTCATTATTCAGTCGTACATCATGTCCCATTTTTCTGTCTCTGAGGAGTTATTTTGCCCTAACCACTGCGAATGACATATCAGTCCCGCCAACATAATTTCCAGTCAACATGAAAGCTGGTGGGAGTTTTAAGGAACAACTTATTTAATGTTTTTCACATTGATTGGAAAACAACAATATGCTAAATTTAGACTTCTTGTTTCTTGTAAATTGACTTACAGCAACCTGTAGAGCTGCATCTCATCCACACGTGGTTATTTTTCTGACTTCTAGGGATATGACATATCCCTAGATATTCCATTCTTATCTACAAATCTCTGATCAGCTCTGTTTAACCAGGAAACAGCCTCAATTCAATCACTGAAAAATAAGAAAAGGTCCTTGTGAAAAGTGTGGTCAGTGAGGTCTGTGGATTTTCCAGAGTAACGGGGACAGATTCTGGAAAAAGCTGTTGCTTTTGACTTTAATGTCATTTTTGCAAACTGAGAGGACACAAAGGAAATCCAATTCACCTCCATTATATTAGGGTGAAAGCAGAAATCTCAGAGACATATCTCAAAACCTGGGCATATGAACACAAAACCTTCTGCATTGCTAGATAGTAGGTAACTTATAAAATACTGTACGTCTTCTTTAATTTGGGTGAACTGACCATTTCAGGCCATTTTTTGAGTTAATGTCATCACATTCATGTCTTTTCCATTTTGATTCACCTTATTTTTTACCCATCTCCATCTCTCTGTCGTGTATGTTTAGTTCTAGCCAGCTGACCCGTTTAGAGGAGGATGTTTCTGAATCGCACAAACACAACAAGCACACACACACCTCTGTGATGGCCGTCACCAGCACAACTGTGGGCTTGTCAGCTCAGGTGCAGAAGAAGCAGGTGAAACGCCGTCACCGCCGCAAGAGGAACAGCTGCACCACCTACGACTGCTTGGAAACCAACGCCAAACAGGAGCAGACCGAATTTAGCTCGGACCGCAGCGAGCACGGGGAGAAGAGGGAGCGGCCTGTCAAGAACCAGAGAGAGCTGCCACCTCGCCTCCGCAACTCAGGGGCCCCCCAGTCAGACTCCACCTCTGAGGATGAGGCGTGGCGTGAGGCCCGCAGCTGGAGCAAAGAGAAAGCCCGAAGAGTGCGCCGCCGCAGCGGAAGCAGCCGAGAGCGGGACGGGGCGAACTGGGATAAAGGAGGGGGAGACAAAGCCGAGGTCGTGGAGCTGCAGTCAGTCGGCTCAGATGAAGGGAGGGAGAACCGGTCTCTGGTGGAGGACAACGAAGGCCTTAAAAAGCGCCACAGCAGCAGAGCCTCGATGAAGAGAGATGGCCACGTTTCACAGAGAGAAGGCTCACACCGCACGGATAAAGAGAAGTGCTACAAGTCAGGAGACAGCTCCTCATTGGCAGAGGACTGCGAGAAGCTCATCACCAAGAGATACCAGGAAAGGGGGTCAGGGGATGGAGACATGTCAGTGCCCACACCACAGAAACACCGTGGTATAAATGGAGGCACACTACAGGAATACTCTGAGGACTCAGCGATGGAGGTCTGCAGGTTAGTGGGTGTTTGTGAGCCTTATACTGTACGAGTGTAAGTATGTGCACTATAAGTTCAACTTGAACTTTATTGTCCAAAGAGGGAAATCCTCTTGGTCAGGGGATGCAAAAGATACCCCAAAAACAAAGAAAATATTAAATAAGCTACATATCATTACCTGTTCTTGTGTGTGTCTTTGTGTGTACTGTATATGTATTTTCTGTGTGTGTGTGTGTGTGTGTGTGTGTGTGTGTGTGTGTATGTGTAGGATCTGCCACTGTGAGGGGGATGATGAGTGCCCATTGATAATGCCTTGTCGCTGCACGGGGAGCCTGAGTTTCGTCCACCGGACCTGTCTCAACCAGTGGATCAACTCCTCAGACACTCACTGCTGTGAACTCTGCAAGTTTGACTTCATTATGGAGACGAAGCTCAAACCTTTACGCATGGTAGGCACGCGCTCATAAATCTCGTTCACTGGGATCTACTGTCAGGCTGTAATAATTAACACCCTCTCGCTCTCTCTCTCTCTCTCTCTCTCTCTCTCTCTCTCTCTCTCTCTCTCTCTCGCTCTCTCTGTCTCTCTCTCTCTCTCTCTCTCTCTCTCTCTCTGTCTCTCTCTCTCTCTCTGTCTCTCTCTCTCTCTCTCTCTCTCGTCTCTCTCTGTCTCTCTCTCTCTCTCTCTCTCTCTCTCTCTCTCTCTCTCTCTCTCTCTCTCTCTCTCTCTCTCTCTCTCTCTCTCTCTCTCTCTCTCTCTCTCTCTCTCTCTCTCTCTCTCTCTCTCTCTCCCTTCAACCAATGTTGCCTCTCATCCCCTCTCCATCTCCATCCCTCCATCTTCCAGTGGGAGAGGCTACACATGTCGAAGAGCGAGAGGAGGAAGATCTTCTGTTCAGTGTTATTTCACCTAATAGCAATAGTGTGTATGTTGTGGTCCGTCTATGTTCTGGTCACAAGAACCATGGAAGAGCTCAGACTTGGGAAGAATGGTGAGTATTTTCCCCCACTCCCTCTCAACATACCAGAGATACGCAGAGTAAACGTGCTATGATCCATGGCAAATTAAAGGTACCATGGGGAGTTTTTAGTTGTAAAACCTAATTCCTCATCTAAAGTTATTGTGAGTAAGGCCTGACAAACATTTTCTACCTCAATACACGTTTGCAAATCTTACATGTTTAAAAAAAAAAAAAAAGAAATGCAATGTTTACATCACCATGCACTTTTCCTGTCCTTTACGATTCAAGATTAAGATTTCAATGGTTTTATTTCTCACATTGTCATAAACAATGTGCAGTGAAATGGGTGGCATTGAATAGAATAAGAATTTGAATAGAAGTAAACATACAAATTAAAAAATAGATCTTTATGATCATAGTAGTAGTAGTAGTAGTAGTAGGAGTTGTATGAGGAGTAGGTGGGCTGTGCAATTTTTTTCACTATATAAAATTTAAAATGTACATAGGTCACTGTTGTAAGTACGAAAAACTGTCAAAATGTGTTACTGCCCTCTGCAGAAATTTGTATCACATTCCGTCACCCAATACAAACAATACAGGACCATTAAAGCAACACTAGGTAACTTTTCCTGCTTTGGTCCCCCTACAGGTTGGAAGCAGAATTGTCCATTACATTACATTTGCCTCTTTCCGACCAAGTAGTTACAGGAACGTAGTTATAGGAACAGTCCACTTCTAAACAGTTCTACTAACTACTCTTCCCCAAAACCGGTTTTGCCATTTGCATTCGCACTGGCCAAGTGGCCATAGGAACTGGTAGGAGGGGTAAGGGAGTGACGCAAGCACGGCAACGGTCTTTATAGCGTCGTCACTTGACTTTAGCGCTACAATAAAGAATAAACGGAGTTTGAACGGCGGCATTAAAGACTAGGCTGGAGTACTTAACAGAGAAACACAGAAGACGAAGGCTCCAGCGTAATATCATCCTAATTACTATGATGGAAGAAGATAGAAGAGCAGAGCACAACAGGCAAACGAAACAACGGGTAAGTTTAACTAGCATTAACAATTAGCTGGTTGAATGTGTGATGTTTGTCTTATGAGTTAGCATACGTAGGAAAATTGCAACAGACAGTGAAGAATATGTACTGTTTGTGTTTCAGACGTTACTAGGTCACTAAGGGTTCCTATGTGGAAAAGGGACAAGGAAAAAGACCTTGCCCTGAAGTAGGAGCTGAAAGAGTTACAGGAACTGCGGTCAGAGGAACTTAAAACTCCCCAAATTGGTCCAGTTGGAACACGAGAAAAAAAGGGTTCTAGAAATGTTATGTTCTAGGCACTGCGAAAATCCTTCCGGTCGGAAAGCGGCTATTATGCAACTTTGCCAGATCGGGTAGCGGATCTGTAATTCGAATGAACTGGACAATGTAATGTAATGGACAATTCCACTTCCAACCTGTAGGGGGACCGAAGCGGGAAAAGCTCTCTAGTGTTGCTTTAAAACCAGACTGTAAATTAGTGGAAAGCGCATGTGTGACGTCACCCATTGGTTTGTGGAGATCTGACATGAGTCGTCGAGTTTGCCATTCTGGTTGTGGATGTGAAAATTTTAGACGAGAGGGAGGAGTGAGGGAGGAGCCCTTACACTCTACGTTACATTACACACTTTCACTGGCAATCACATCATGGCCACGCCCTAAAACACCCCCCCGCTTTATCGTCGATTTTAAAATCAACAAGACTTTCAAAAAATGAACATCATTCTGTGTTGCAGAAGACTTAAAACTAGCGATTGAGACCATAAACTCATTATGAAAATGTTTACTGAGGTAATAAATCAAGTGAGAAATGGGTCACTTTCTCATAAACTTCTACAGAACCGGACCTCCTTTTTGCAACCGCATGTGTCGCCCTCTGCTGGAATTGAGATAGAATGCAGGTTTAAGGCACTTCCGCATTTGCAGCACTACGCCAAACCGGATGCGTTGTCCATTAATATTAACAGTCTATGTTTAAAACACTACACCGCAGCACCACTTGTGGTCAAAAACTCCACAGGGTACCTTCAACCTTTCAGCTGTTGATCTTTACACCTGTCTGACTCTGGTGATGTGATTTTGAAGATCTATTTCTTGTGTAGTTACTCATGTTTTCTCTAAATCTAGTGAAACTAGTGTAAGATATGTGTGTGTGAGGTCTATCTAGAGTGAAGACATCTTCAATGTTCTTGACTCCAATTTATTTGTAATTTTTCCCAGTTTAACATATTGATGCATACAAAGACTTAAATCATACCATGCTATTTAAAAATGACCAGAAGCTCGTGTTAAAATGAGGCAACAAAGTACAGTAGCTTTAAAATAAAGTCACAGCTATATCAACGACACATTCAAATGATTTGTAGATTTATTGTTTATGATAATGTTAGGACCTGCAAACCACAAAAATTATGTTCAGGGCATTTAGCTAAACTTCATGTTTTAGCTCAACCTTACATGACAACAGACCACAATTTTTTTTAAAAGTGTCCCACTTTTTAGGCAGTTGTTGGTTGGAAATTCTACGTGTTTGTAACACTTGAAATTTGTTTGGCATAGATAATCCATCAAAGTGAACACGTACCATGTTTTCATGTTATGGTGTAATCATATGTTACATTAAGATAAATTCATCACACTGTAATGCAGTTAAGGACAGTGTTCTTTTTTTAATTCTTCAGTTTTTTAAATTTATTTTTCCATTTTAAACAACAATAGCAGAACAGACAAACACCCTTTAACAAGAACCCCCCAACCCCCAACCCTCCACGGTCTCGAGAAAAAATAATAATAAACAAAAACAGAAATCACACCTTGCCTAGTCGCCCTCCTCTACTTCTTGTGATGCTGAGGTCATTAGGACTGATACCTGTGCTGCTGCACCTTTCCACAGGTCTATAGTCGATGACTTGGCTTTGTTAACCCTTGCTGTAGAGAGCTCAAGCATAACTATGTCTAGAAAATACACCAACCACTGTTTTATACAAAGCGAGTTGGGGGGGAGGGAGCCAGCGCTGAGCTATCATTTTCTTGGTTGCGGTTGATCCAGCTAACCAAACTTTCTTCTGTCTCCCAAGCAGGTGTAATTTAGAGTCATCATTAAGTAACAAAACAATCGGGTCAGTAGGAAGTCGATATCCTATCACATCAGATATTATTGATGTTGTTTTATTCCAAAACTCATGCACCTGTTCACACTCCCAGACCATGTGTAGGAAAGTTCCAGTTTGTTCAGGTTGGCAGAACGTGCAATAGGGAGTAGGAATGGCTTTAGAGACGTAGCTCTTCTGAGGCGTCCAATATGTTCTATGGCATATGTTGAAGTGGATCTGCTGGTGATTTGGGTTCTTGAAACGGAAACGTTGTCCCAAACTGTCTCCCAATTAATTACGTTCGAGGACAGTGTTATTTGAAAACTTTCCAGCATTCGAGTTTTGAGAGAAAAGCATTTCATTCAAGAGCAAGAGCTACAGCATGTTCCAAAATGAAACCCAGAAAACAAACTGTAAACAAACAACAGATATTGTAAGATCATGTCAAGTTTTTAGATGTCAGAGTTCATCACAAGGACAACAATTTACTAGTTTGCAATGCATGTCTCTGCTCATAATCTCATCACCACAAGATGCACCATACATTAGAGAAAAACACTTTGACTGATAACCTACACCACAGTCTCTCCACTGTACTGACATAAACTGAAACAAACGTCTTAGGAAAGCAAGTTTGAAGGCAGGGCAATAATTTCAGTAATGTGAAGAAGAAGAATTTTATAATTTTCCGTTAATCGGCTAAAACATCTAAAACCACCAGTGTGTACTTTCAAGAAAATGTGATGATTGTGTTAATTTTCTCTAAGTGAGCAGGTAGTTCAGTGTTTTACTGTCAGGTCACATGATGGTCGTTACAGTCTGGTGCACACATTAGCTTCAATTCTATTGGAGTTTGTCACAATTTGCATCATTGTTAAAGTGAAATTAGACCCCTCAGTGCTTTTGTGTTAATTGTTGGTGTGGTGTGTTGTGATTATAGCAGTATCTGTATTATATATATATATATATATATATATATATATATATATATTTATATTAGTGTGTATATAAAATTAATTGCATTTAATAAATAATTGTATAGCATAGGTTTATTCAGAGATCGTAGAAATAAAGAGAAATTACACTCGCTCTTGATTGCAGACGAGTTATGGAGAATTTCTCTTCTGAAGTACTATAAGTACTATGCGCCAAATGGTAAGCACAGCTCTGCACACACCACCATCATGATCCATTGCACGTCCTGCAGTTTGACAAACGGCAGCTCTCTGTGTGTGTGCGTTTGCGTGTTTGCGTGTGTGTGTGTGCGTACGCGTCCTTAGGTGTGCTGGAGTGGCCCTTCTGGACCAAGCTGATTGTGGTGGCCATAGGCCTCACAGGTGGCCTCATCTTCATGTACATCCAGTGTAAAATCTACCTGCAGCTATGGCGCCGCCTCAAGGCCTTCAACCGCATAATCACTGTGCAGAACTGCCCCGAGAAAGACCTGCACAACCCTCAGGCCCGACCCAGCGCCCTGCCTAACGGCAGGCACGAAACTGTGGAGGTTCCAGTCAGTCCGGGCCCCATCCCGGCTCCAGAGGCACAGATGGACTCGGACATGTCTGTGGAGGCTGCGGTGGCGCCGGCACAAAACCCCGTCTGACCAATTTTCCTCACGCTCAGAAAGAGTCCTGAATCACATCCTGCTCATCCAACAACACAAGCCGGTGTGAGCAGCATGTGATTTAGACTTGTACAGTGTTTTAGTGTTGTACATCTCAGCTCCTGTGCTGATCTTGAGACACAACAGACATATTTAAAGTCCTTCAGTGATCTAGCAAAACACTGAAAGGCTAAAGGGCTGCAGTGACGTGAATGTGCAAAGTAAAAAAAACAACAAAAAACAACGTGGCAGGCAAGAAAACAGAGAGGAGGTGAGGAGATGTAAAGGAAAATAAAGCCATTAGCAAGAGACGTTTGTAAAGACTACAAGTTGTGTGCTATATTTAGTTTTAGTCCTGTATGCACAGACATGAGTTAAAGGTGTGAACACCCTGTGGATGCTATTATAGGTTTCAGTATGCTTCGAACGAACCTCAGACGACACTTACAACCGTGTCTAATGGCCACACGTGGTTGCTAAGTGGAAAGTCTGCTGCGAGATCTGAGGAATTGTACAAATAGGGATAATGGGGCATACTCTCTGAAGTCGTGCAGATATCAGGACAGACGCAGCATACCGTTCTGCTTTTACTACATTGGGTTACTGATAGGTAAAGTTTTTGGACGTAGCCCGGGGGTTTCAGATACTTAAGCTTTATTTATACCGCCAGCATCTGCAAGTGTACGGTCCGTGACATAAATGTCTTCATCTGCCCATGTCTGTGACTTGTCCGTGTCCTGGTCTAGTTGGTGGCGTATATACCTCTAGCTGATTTGCCAAGAAGGAGAAGAAAAGAAAAAGTGGGATGAGGACAGTAAAGGCCGAACTTTGTAAATTTCAAAAGACAGAGCACAGTGTTAAAGGAGGAAAATCCCTGTCTTTAAGACTACAAAGACCACCAACCACGACCAAATGGAATAGAGTGTGGATTGGGAAATACACGTGACGCACACTAAGGTATGAATGCGTGCGAGTGACTGATGAAGTCCGCAGACGCCGAATGTGATCAGTATGTCCAAGCCTTTAGACAATACCATAAGCACTTAAAAAAGCCCTGTAAGGCTGGGGGAAGGTTAAAAAAGTCATAGTTTTCCCAAACAGCTACGCTCATCTTAAACATGGTGTCACAGAGACGTGGTAAGTATTAAAATGGAAATAATGGCACACACTTTGGGACAGTCTCTCCTCATAGGAATGCATGCCGTTGCATTTGGTTGTGTAAAGAATGGAAAAGATGAGCTTGAGAAAAGAAGTTTATACTGTAGCCTGCCTACTTTCACACCTCTGCACACTTGGCCAACCGTTCTGTGAAGTGTGACATGCGAAAGCAGGTTTCAGATCCTGTTAAGACAATCCAACAAGCACTTTGTTTGAAGCATACTGAGGCCTTCTGGACAATCAGGTCTTCAGACACCAAAGAGTAAAGATATGATAAGTAGAGGAACAATTATTTAAACAGTAGATTTAGCTCAGTCTGAAATCTGAAAATGTAATGTTTTGAAAAAGCTGAATTTATCATAGGAGAGTTTTGAACATTTCTTACAAAAGAAAATGTCCAGTAGGCCCGTTGTTTATGACGTTTTGTTTGACAGTTTGCAGCTTTATGGAGGTCCTGATATTTATACATTTATGTAATTAGAGCTTTCATGGATGCCATACGTTAATGATTTTACATTAAACTTGACACACTGTGTGAGTGACTGACCGGTTAATTAAAAAAGAAAGAAAAAAAAAGACGATGTTGTTTACACTTGTCCACTTTTCTACAGGTTTAATTTGTTTTTTTTTTTACCAGTGTCACCTCACAGAAAAATAACATTTTCTCTGTGTCTTAGAGCCACCGCAACATTAGAGCACTCAACAGCTTTGTCAAAATCTTTTCTTTTTTTAATCTATAATTGGATAATATGGAGTATTGAGGTTACATACAATTCATATTTGTGCAATAAACAATGAATGTAGAACCCCTTCACAGGCTGGTGCGAAGTTACTGAGCAACAAGAAGACTTTTAAAGGAGGGCTGACTGATAGCATTCTTGTTTTCCATCTCTGAGAGTTTGGCACCATCTTCTGGACAGTCAAGGAACAGCAACACTTTACCCACGCAGGCACAAAAACACACTTTCTCTATAAAATGGTCTTTGCTGAAGGCAGTCTGACGCTCAGTTTCACAGTCAGCTGTCCTGAATGGACGACCTGAGCTTGGAGCTACAGCCTCGGTTTCAGTCCGACATCAGCACCATCTCATCCAGCTGCTCATCCTCCAAGTCATCTTCATCGTCCTCATTGTCATCTTCTGCCTCCTCATGTTTCTCCTCTTTTTCATTCTTTGTTTCCAAATCTTTGTTAGACACCTTTCGCAGTTTAATATTTGGAAGTTTCTTCAGATCACCATTCCACTCTCTGCCAAAATAAAGGATCAACAAATGTCAAACATGATTAGAAGGAATGTTTGTGAATCCTCACGTCGCATGCAAATCCTATGCTTAAAATCACAATTTAATTTAAAGTACTTCAAATTTTTAAGTATGTCAATATTTTAGGCTTTTTTTTTTATCCATTCAGTATAAGGGAAATTTAAAAATCTGCATATTATGAACGTAAAGACTATCAAGCCGAATAACTACAGCCACTTGTCAAACACATACATTCTAATAAAACAGAAGATGTAAGCTGTAATTTCTACCCACTAACCTGAATGTCTTCAGATTTTTTGCATTAATGATGTCTGGAATCTCTGTGAAGAGAAGAAAACACAGGATCATGGAGGATTTCCCAACACTGAATGTGTGCATACATCCATTTACATGATGAGGACTCACCAAACCCGATGCCCTCATACTGCACTCGCTCTCGCTCTATGGTCTGTTTGATGACAGCTTCTCTGGCGCCATGGAGACGACCCTGCCGACCTTTGATCCCATTCATTAGCTCAATCTGCTCAAGTTCCGAATCGAACCTTCGGAGGTACCTACACATACACAAGAACACACACACACACACACACACAGAAATGCTGATTTAATTATACGTTCTTTGTTTAACGTTCAAATATTTGAATGTATTTCAAATTGAAAATGATGAGTGTCAAAAACTAAATGAACATAAATCACAAGTCTTCAACCTTTCAACGATATCACAGGCATCTTTTCTGGTGTAAGTTGTCTTTTCTGGATCCAACTGTTCCTGAAACCACAACAGCTTCTCACCTGGAGACAAATAAATAAAAGAAAGACATGGTATTTAATGGAGCTCTATTTTATCCTCACAGTCAGAAAGTGTGTTTAATATATATATATATATATGAATGATAAACAAGCTTACCAATGCCGCTTAGACGTGTTGCTTTGTCATTCTTCTGCCTGCCGCATCAGAGAAACAGATTATATTAATCTGATCCTACAAAAGTGTTGATCAATGTTTGATTACGTACAAGCATGTTCATTTATATCTTTACCAGTCTTGTTCTAAACTAAAAGGTGTTTTCATTAAAACAAAATAAGTAGGAAAATCAGCATTCTGGTCTCATTTAATTTCTACCTATACTGTAGGTCTCCATCCACATACTGTACGTCATTTCTTTACTTCATGTGAGCAAGGCCTTTAAAATTTTTCCTTCATCTGATTAAAATATTTTGAGTTTTTTTTGCACTTTGTATCACAAAAGACCAGGTCAAATCTACCCCCTATATACCTGACAGGCATATGACAGAACACTGACGCAAAGGTGTCCCAAAAGAAAGTGACAGGGCGTCTTTTGATTAGTCAAATTTAAGGGGATTTTGTCCCTGGACCCAGTTAAGGGTTTGGATGTGCAGATTTACAGGATGTAGATGAGAGGATTTCACAATAATGCTCAAATGTGAGCATTCACTTGGCATTAGTATTTTTTCATTAGCTTTAATTAAAAAAACAAGCCAGATTCCACTTTATCAGTGGTGGAAAGTAACTGTAATTGCACTTTATTGAGTATTTCCATTGTAATGCTACTTTATACTTCTACTCCACTTTGGAAGCAAATGTACTTTTTACTGGACTACATTTATTTGACTGCTGTAGTTACTTTAAGAGATCAAGGTCAATACATGAATAAATCAATTAGAGATTAGTTGTTATAAATTAAACTACCCAACGTAGTTAAAATAAGCTCAATTCTGGCCAGCTACAGCATAAAATGCTGCGTACACAGTAATGTACTGCATATGTAATAATAATTCAGTAATATGATGTCACACTGACAGGAGTCATTCTGCTTTTACTTTCGATACTTTAAATACACTTGGCTGCAAATACTTCTGTACTTCTACTTATGGAAGATTATGACTGTAAGACTTTTACTATTAGTGGAGTAGTTTTACCCTGAGGTATTGATACTTTTACTTAAGTAAAAGATCTAATTACTTCTCCCACCACTGCTCATTATTCAAAAAGTTGTAAAATTCTATTGATAGTTAGAAAAAAAAGCAATAATAATCATGTAACGTTACCTATTATATCACATGTTGCACTGTATATAGGTATATACTGTATACTGCGGTGATTTGTCTTTACTGGGTTACCGTAACTGTTGTTGGTAAAGCAGACTCTACTAGTTCTACATATTTATGTTTTTGGCTAGTTTTGACAACACCGGAATTCAGTTGCGCCAAAACCTAGCTACTGTTGCATCTATTTAGTTTTTTCTTATTTTCACACCTTTCTTTCTTTTTCAGTCTGATTTCTTCTCGGGCGAGGTAAGCCGCTTTCCTGCTGTACGGGTGAACAACCTTCTCCGGGGCTTTTCCTTTTCCTTTCTGAGCCTTCGGCTGAAAACATAACAATAATTATCATATGACAAAACAATGAGCGAGCATTCAAATCAGTTAGCTGCTGATTAACACAACAGTAATCGTTAATATGAAACTGTTATAGCACACCAGCCTTACCATTTTTACTGGCTTGGAAAACACGCGTGATGCTCCTCTGTTGACAATTGGACCGGAAGTGGACCGGTCCGTCATTGAATTATGTCCCAATGTGTTGCGAAGAAAATAAAACGGTTCCTGTTTTCAACAAAGTCGGCTCCCAGTCCGTACCTATATATCCATGCTCCGTGACTGTATGAAATAGGCTCCGTACCTATTTTACAGTCCGTACAATTTAGCAATTCCATATTATGTATTGTAATTCATGTTGTGTGTGCCGCCTCCTTGCATGGCTTAATTGAGAAATCATTGTGATGGGATGAGTGTGGTTTCAGTGGTATATGACATAAAAAGTCAAGTCTCAAATTTTGTCAAAGATGTCAAGTCTCTTTATTTACAGTGTCAAGTGCATGGAACATCATGGCATGGATGGTCAAGTGCCTGAGAGGGAAAACAGCAACGTGTATGCCCAAAGCCGTTGGCAGTGAAAGCAGATGGCACGAAAAGATTCTCTGGCCAGGTGTGACTGATTACCTGTTGCCTCTGTGCAATTTGACTGTCTGATAAATACTGTTGTCGGCATTTGTATTCTTTTTTTCCCCCTTAAAGATAGTAACTTAAAGGTACCGGTGGTAGGATTGTGAAGATCCAGAACTTAGCCAAAAAATTGGAACATTAACAACTTCTCAGTCCCTCCTCCCTTTCCGCTATAGCCCAAACAGGTCTCCTAAGCCCCTCCCCCCACAAGGGAGAATGAGTCAAGGGGGTAAGCCTCTCCCCGGAACGTGTAGCACCTATGGCGCCATTTTGATGCTACCAAGCCATCACCTCCCGTTAGCATTCCATTGACTGCCATTCATTTTGACGCCACTTTGACAGCGAATAACTTTACATCTGAAGCATTTAAAGACTTTATTTGTCCATTGTTTATTTCTGAAGAAACACGACAATGTATAAAAGGCTCCATTACCTTGTACCTCACGTTATGGCTCCGTAGTATACGTTTTTGTAAAAATAGGCTAACGATTGTGTCATAACCACGTGACTTACTGTCGCATAGTAGAGGAATTACCGTATAGTACAGGAGGAGCTCGCAGGCAGTTTCGACTTACATTAGCTGTTTAAGTTTAATTACTAATGTTAACTAGCATTTTAGTTAGCAATAATTAGCCTGTGTCCATGTTATCTCCTTACATATACCTACGCTCTCCGTCTCTGCAAGTTGGGAAAGATTGAGATTTCTCTTGGCACAGCTACCAGAAGACTTCCAACTTTCAGACAGGTTGCTCACATCACATCTATGTCTTTGAGCTTAGTTGGAGGCTGCGCAGTAACGCTCAGCCATCACCGGAAAAGTGCTTCTAATATACTTCATTGGTCTCCGTCCAGAGCAACGGGATCTGTTGGTCCAGTTTATATACTGTCTATGGAATGAATGGGTGTGCATGAGCAGTGATTGACACACAGTTAAACACTACCCCCCTGGCCCTGATTGGTGCACCTGAACAGGGAGCTGTGGATTTGTAGGTAGGTGGTGCTAGAGGAGCCTAGATTTTTTTTTTTTAATGACCTGCTTCATGTAGTTCTACTGGAACATAGGGTCCATTTCAGCAAATATCACAGAAAGTTAGTTTTATAAGTCTTACCTACTGCACCTTTAAGTGTATTTTGAAATAAAACTTAACCTAACCTCAGGAATATTGTCATAAACCAAATAGCTGGCAAAAATAATCTGATTTAACGTGGCGTTCTCCAGGGAAAAATGGCTAACTGCTAGCTTGTTGGAGAAGATGCACTTTTTTTGCTTCAGGTGTGAAATTCGGAGGTGATGTTAGCCAGTCATGAACAGCCTAGCCTTTCGGGATCTCAAGCATCTTTCTGAGAGGATTTCCAAACATGAAAGCAGCAGGACAGCTCGGTAAAAAAATAACGTTAACCCAAACTGACAGCCCACACGAACAGTAGAACAGGCATGTGCTCAGTGAAGACTATCACCTGTGTTAAACTGTATGGGGAAAATGTGAGATAGCACAGTATGTCAAATTGTGTATGTCTGGTTTTACATCTATGCATGTTAGCACCATTTTCTTCCTCTCAAAAACACCATTTATGATAAACAAATACATGTTATGCATCACTTAGATACGATTCAATGAATATTAAGAGATGAGTAGCACAGACATTTTGTTACGTTGTACACACTTTTAGTAGCCCATTTCTTTCATATTTTTATAGTTTCTTTTCCTATTTAACATAGGCTATGTTTGTCTCTGCATCAAAACACCTAAGCATATTCCTTGTACTTCAAAACCTATTGGCAATAAATCAGATTCTGATTCTAATAATCACATGAATAAAACGGGACACAAATAATCACAATTTTAGGTTTGCCATTTGACCCAAAACACGGAGACAACACACACACGGAGGCAGATAGCAGTTAAATGTGTTTATTTGAACAGTCAGTCTTAAATGAGCAAAGAGGGGGAAGTTTGGGCAGTGTAGCTTCTGGATGGTAATGAAGCTCGAGGCAGGCAGGCAGTGAGGAATCCCGGGGAGAACTGAGACTCGGAGCAGACAGTCTGAGAGAATCCAGTCTTGACTCACCAAGAGAAATCCAGAGGAATATGTGAGCGAGCAGTGCAGGGTGGAAGTCGGCAGCACAGCAGAAGCGGAGGAGCAATGGCTCAACAGGCCTCAGCGGGGAGGCAGCAAGCAGGTCGCACAGGTAATTCGCCCATCGTTGGCCTCTCTTCGTTCACTGGTCGTACAGACCACCTTCGCTGCCGTCTTCTTTTCCTTCTGCGATTTAACATTTGCAATAAAATCCTTTGTTGTTCAATGTTGATCATCTCCAGTTCCAACAACACTCTCACTCTTTCGCTCACCATTTCCGGAAATAAAAAAAAAAAAAGCGGAAACAAAAACTATCAAAGAGTTTCGCGATTGACCCTTTGGAAACCACACGCCCTCTAGCGTCACCGCGTTGCAAAGAAAAACGTTCAACCCCGACGCAGAACTCCGAAAGGGTCACGACGCCGTAGGAGCGACGCCGTAGCTACGGCGTGGGGTTGACGCACAACTATAAAACAGCCTTAAGTTGTAGGTAAGCAGCAGTTTCAGAGCAGGATCTGAACAGAGGACAACAGGATTAAACAGAGCAATAGCAAATACAAGACTCACGCGCAGGATACACAGCGCCAAGCTACCACGAGAGTAGTTTAACAAACTGACGCTGAAGAGGTAAACGGCCCGGGTAGATATACTGCTGAGGTGAGAAATGGAATGAGCTACAGCTGTGTAGAAACTGTGCAGGAGTGAATGGCCACGCCCCTTGACCTAGATCCTCCGTAGCCACGCCTCTCGCAGCCTCAGGTGCAGACGAACACAATACAGACAGAGACAACAGGGGAAAAGGGAAAAAGGACAACATACAGGACGGGGAGAACACAGACAACCCATAACACACAACGCGTGTATGGAGGCGATGATACTGAACAGTCCAGTTCAAACTGCTTCAGTGAGACTAGTAGAGACCAGTCACGGTCCTCCAGCACCTCAGGCTTTGCTTGGTTCATATTTTAAAAAGATCAGATATGAGGCAATGGAACAAGCCCTGGTTTGCTTCAACTCGTTTGAATTCTATCATTTAAAAATCAGGAACAACTAACTAACTTCTTTAAAAGCTGGTTGATTTTTGGCCCCAAATCTTGTATTTGTTAGGTTTATTACAGTGGACACATATACCGCCCACATACTTCTGTGTACTTTTGATCTGGGGCTGTTTTTGTCAGTTTTATGGTGTTTCCCAACTTGTTTGGCAACAGTTTGACACGACAATACCCTTGCGCACAAAGCAATATCCATAAAGAAATTTCCCAGCAGAGAACCCTGAACTCAAGTCCATTAATTCACCACTTTTAGGTTGAAGTGAAAGGTTATTGCCCAACATCAGTGCTCTCAATATGCTCTTGTGGCTGAATGGGAGAAAATCCCTGCAGCTAGGTTCCTACATCCTGCGGAAAGCTTTCTCAGAAGTAGAAGGTGGCTATTATGGTAACAGATTGAGGCCCATAGTTTTGGGATTAGATGTTCAACAAGCACATATCATATCAGTTTGATGTTTAGGTGTCAGTGTACTTTTTGGAATAACATGTAAATGTGTGTCTTCACCTTTCTTTCGTGCAACAGGAAATTTCATCTGCATCTCTGTGGTGAGCTCAGATTTCTTCAGAACTACTAAACGATGCCAACAGGATTTTTTTAATGTCATGCATGAATCCAGAATTATATTAAATTCTAAGTTACTCACCTCCTTGACGCGTTTTGTGTCATCCAGTGGATCTCGGCAGATCTCCACTGCTCTGCTCAGCTGAGAGCGCCGTGTGCTTCGGCCATGGAGGGAAGCCACACTGCCATGACACAGCGCTGAATTTAAATCAGCAAAATATCTCTTTAAGGGAAGTACCTTTCCACCACTAGAACGCCAGCATCAAACTCACAGTAATACAGCAAGTGTGTGTCCACTGAAGTGAGTTACACCTTTAATAGTCTTAGTCTAATAGTCTTAATTATTGTTTTTTTTTATCAGGCACATTACCTATGACGTTATCACAACCAAATGTGAGAGATGTAATGGACACCATTAGCGCTAACATCTCTGTTGTTGTTTAAGCCATAGTTTTTAGTTCTGTTTGGGGTTTAAGTTCCGTGGATAAAGAGTTCCGTAAATGTACACCTTTTACTGACCAGGAGGATTGACCAAAAGATGTTCTGCACATTGGGACTCTACTCCTCTTGTCATGGTCCAACCATCATTTCTCTGTGTAATGAATTTACACACCACGCCTGGGGCCAGTCCATTTAAACATTATATCGACAACGTTTCATTTCCGGGATTGTTTAAGTGCCGCCGGAAATTCTGAAATGTACAAACAACTTTTGAACGTACACATGTTCACCAAAACAAGTTCCTTCCCGAGGCTATAGCCGCTTTCTGACCGGAGGGATTTTTGCAGTTCCTAGACCATAACGTTCCTATAACCCTTTTTTTCTCGTGTTCCGACTGGACCAATTTGGGGATTTTTAAGTTCCTCTGACCGCAGTGCCTGTAGCTCTTTCAGCTCCTACTTCAGGGCAGGGTCTTTTCCCTTTTCCGCATATTGGTGGTTAGATGGCTGTGTTATAATAACAAAAGGTCAGTTCCTATGGCCACTTGGTCAGTGCGAATACAAATGGTAAAACCGGTTTTGGGGGAGAGTAGTTAGTAGAACTGTTTAGAAGTGGACTGTTCCTATAACTACGTTCCTGTAACTACTTGGTCGGAAAGAGGCTTATTATGCAGTGGCACCATTGCTCCGCCCAGTGCTTAGTGCCGCCCAAGTCAATTGTGATTGCTTAAAGAAATGCCAATAAACCAGAGCATGTTTTTCTACCATCACGTAATGCTGTGTGGACTAGCCAGACCTTCCTTTGCAGCGCTGTGGAGGAAGGTCTGGCAATGCGAGACTACACCTTTAACAGATTGACTCAGATTATGTGACTCAGTTAAATAAAAAAATGTTTTGAGGGTGCAATGGCACTCCTTTTTCACAGATGAAAATAATAAGGCAGAGATTCTTCAGAAAAACAAACTTCAGTTCTAGTTTTTCCAGAGACAATGGTTTTAAAAGCCTTTTAGTTTTGATGTCACGCAATGAGCTCAGAAATCCTATACTCTATTATTCTCTTTCTTAATGGTTTATGTTTATTTAATTTCAAGTAGTATTTATAACTGTGTATTTAAAAGTTTGTGTAACAGGGTGAGTATATTAATCCTAAGAGAAGAATATGTGTGATAAGGTACTAAGACACGTTTCCACCTAGCCAAGGAAATTTACAGTATATTATTGAAAGTTTCAGAACAGCTACTAAATATACCTTGTTTTCTTAACTGCTGGTCAAGAATGAACTTTGAACCTCAGAAATATAAATTATTTTGATGCCATTTTCTAATAAGGCACCCTTATAGAGGTTATAGGTTGAAATGAATGTATTAAAAGGATAGTTCAGATTTTTGAAAATGTGGTTGTATGAGGTACTTATCCACAGTCCCGACACTGAAGCTAAGCAATGTACTGCTGTAGACAAGCCACACAGCAAAAAGTATTTTAGCCACGTAAAAAAGGAGCACCTAAAAAATCATTACCGGTTTACGTATGCTATATTTAGAATATTTTCACTGCTTTAACTTGCCGTCAGTCAGCCCTTTCCAACAGGGAACTGAAGCTGTTCTCTCCATTTTTGCTGTCTTTAAAGCCACCAGACTCCATTGACAAAAACAGTCATTTTACCTCTCAGAACACGGAAGTTGCTGGTCTACCGCTGCCTCGATCAGTTAGTTAGTTTGTGTTATTGTGTGACTTTGGTGAATCGGAACTAACCCTTTAAAACACCAAAGTCACACAATTGGGCTACCAGGTTGTGAAAAAGCCCACTGACAGTGAGTGGTTGAACTGTTTCACCATTCAGTGCTAGAGTAACAAACATTTATTAACAACTTATCAACATTTACAAATGCATATTAATGGTTGAATGCCTTTTATTAGTAACCTATTACCATTTCTAACTGCAGACCTGATATCTTATTAGAAAACAAGAATCCCATGTGCATGTATTAATGGTTTAACATCATTTACTACAACTGTATTATTACAAATAAGGTAATAACTATGACTAATGACTTTTCCTCTAGCGTCACCATGATGTTGACATTTGTTGCTTTTTAGTGTCTTGACAACTGTTGGATGGATTGCCATGAAATTTGGTACAGACATGTATGTCCCTCTCTGAATGATTTGTAATAACTTTGGTGATTTAGTATCATCATAGTCATAGTCATAATATCTGTTTGCTGCTTTGGTTTATGTCCAAATTCCTGCAAAATCAATGACATTCCCATCAGCCTCAGCTCTACTTTGTGTTTTGTTAGCATGCTAACACAATAGAGAGATGATGAACATGGTAAAAATGATACCTGCTAAACATCAACATGTTAGCATTGTCATTTTAAGCCTGTTGGCATGCTGTTGTTAGTGTTTAGCTCAAACGTGACTGTAGACTGTTAATTCTGTTTTAGATGTATGCCCATACTGTATCATGTTGAAATTGAAGTTATTATTTTAACAGCAAGTGATTTTTGTTCTTACAGAGCATGTAGTGTCCGGGATCACTTAACCTTTTGCCAGATTTTTCTCATGTAAGAATCACTAAATATTGCCTAATCGTCTTTAGGCCTGGGAGAACTGACAATCTTCAGGGGAAGTAGCATACATTTGTTTTAATGCCATTTGTGAAGTATTGATAATAGTCACAGTTGATAGAAACCATTTAATCAGCCGTCATGTTGAAATCTGCTACCACTATGTTATTGTTGTAAGATAAAGAAAAGTTTGTAGTCTTTTCAAAGTTCATGACCAGCATTTTACCTCAAAGAGAGACTCATGATGACTTGAGCTTGTAATAAGAAACAGGTCAACAAACAAATGTACAGCCTCAGTTATATTAAGGAGTGACATTCACAATTCTAGAGATACCCGACCAGCTGGACCTCACTGATCTCTCACAAATAGTTTTTTTTCCTTCCTTAAAGTTTGTTCAGCTTTCCCCTAGCTCTGTAGGGCTGCATACCTAACCGGCAGGAATGGGATTGTACTGCAGCTGAAGAGCCGTCAAACTTGTGGCGACAAGCACAGAGTGGATTGCATCACATCCGAGTGAGTTATCTGAGTGAGTCTGAGGGTGTGTTTGTCTGTGTGTGTGTGTGTGTGTGTGTGTGTGTGTGTCTGTGTGTGTTCGTGTGTGAGTCTTCTTTTTTCTTCTTCTTCCATTTAACATGTAAAGTCAGATCAGGAAGTGCGGTGCTGTGACAGTAGAGAAGGAAGTGGCACCACAATGGCACTATGTTTGCTTCTGGGACTGGTAGCATGAGAGGGCCCCGGGTGAAGACCCCTCTGCAGCTGCTGCTGCTGCTGCTGCTGTTGCCACTATTGCTGACCACTCTGACAGGGACAGGTAGGACTGGAAGATTAGTTTCATTACTCTCTGGACTCGATTCCACTTTCCTGTCTCCTCCCTGCTTTCTCATTTGTGCTACTTTTCTGACTTTGTGACTGTGAGTGTAACTTCTTGACTGGAAGGAGTGTTTATTATTCATACTGTGAAAAGTTTTTTTTTATAATGAATTTAAAAACACTAGATAGAGCAGATAAATTAAACAGCAAGGCTTGAGGACACAAAGTACAAAAGGGTTAAGTTACAGTTTCACTTTAATCCAGGTTTGTCAAAACTAGGCCATATGTAGAAACGTAGTCCCTTCTGTATTTCAAATTAAACTAGTGTCTTAGTTTTATAAAGCCAAGATGAGCCTAAGAAACCTTTTTAAATTTGTACAGAATACACCATAGTCTCAGTGTTTTAAAAACGGGTAATTGGCATTCCTCTTTTGTTTAAATTCTAGTAAATGTTCTTGAGCAAGAGGATCTTTTTCTGACAAAGTAGAATCTTTTACAATGTGACAGGAACACATTGCTCAACATGTTGAATATCTCCACCTACTCCTCGTTGTGCAGTAGGTGCATTTTGCAACAGTTCTGATTTTTGTAGCAACTGCTTGAAATCACTTGCACACGGAAGTCTTAAGTTCCTGTATGATCTGCCTGTAACAGTTATTCAGATGTTTTAGAAACCAAGCTGAAACTAGGCTGTCTTCACACACGTGTGTGTTTCACTCTTAATATAAATGATGATGGGGCAGATGCAGAAGCTGAGACACAAGAAGGGAAGGCAGGCGATCAAGAGCCAGAAGGTGATGGTGATACATTGATCTCAGTAGAGACGTGAATAACAAAATCAATTATAGAAATAATAATACACTATGTGGCCTAAAGTATGTGGACACTGTGGGGCTGTTTTCCTGGTTGGGGCTGGACCTCTTAGTTCCCCTTTAAAAAAAAGAAATATCTATTTTTATCTAACCAAATCAAAATCTCAATGAAATTAAAATATAATTTTTAAGATGTTTGTTACAACATTAAAAAACAATACAAAGAACAGGCCAAGACAAATGTCACATGCTGTTAAATTGAACAATATCCAGTTACAGTGTGATGATAAACAGGTACGAGATTTTAAAACGGTCTAAAAATAACAATAAATTCAGAGTCACATTAACACAAGACTACTTTTGTCCAGATCCTTTGAAACTAGTCTTACATTGCCAGCCATACGTATCACCACAGTCCTGTCATCTAAAGCCCTGATAGCGGAGACAGTATAATGTCAGGCTTTATCCCAGCAATGTACATCCGTTGAGTCAGACTACTTTGAAACAGACTTAAATTCACCAACGGTAACGTTTTATTTATTTGTTTTTTAAACTTTGTTCTGCCTCTGTTCAGTGCAATAGTTGATAGTGTAGAGATAGACAGGAAACATGGCGATAGAGAGAGAGAGAGAAGTGTATGCCATACAACAAAGGTCCCTAGCTGGAATCAAACTGTGCAAGTAGTTATATGGTATGCCTTTTAACCATAAGGCCAACAGGATGCCCAGCCCTGATCATTTCAAGTACTTTTTTTTTTAATTGTTCCAGGCTGAAGCAGCAGCATATTTAAAAGCTTTGAAAAGAAATCAGGCCATATTGGTTTTACAGGTAATGAGGATGCTACAGCATACAATGATATCTTTGACAATGGTCCATGAAAACGCAAAGGACCTTTAACACTAATGTACTTTTGTTAAGTGAAAGAAAAAACAATGTAAGGTATCATATAAGCACTAGTCTATATCCTCAACGTTCCACTTCCGGAATTTCCGGTGCCGCGGGAAATTCCTCCAGATGCATGTCTTTTTGCATAGCTTAGCGCCGCCCATGACGATTGTGATTAGTTTAAAGAAATACCAATAAACCGAGCACGTTTTTCTCCAATCCCAGAATGCTGTGTGGACTAGCCAGATCCTCCTCCGCAGTGTGTGGAGGAGGTACTGGCAAAGCGAGACGATACGTATAAGCACAGACACCTGGCCCCAAGCATCATTTATTTCTTTTTTTGTTGGCCTGAAAGTCGTCTCATTTAAGCATATCGACTATAAAGATGTAAAATACCCACCATGAGAACATTTTTTATTGTAGACTATAAACTCTTTGCTCTCTTTTGGCTATGTGGGGGCTATCACAGGTCGAATGTGCTATAGTCAGTGGGCTGAATGGTGGTGGGTTAGGGGGCATTGGTTCCTTTTACAGAATGAAGAACCAATGAAACAGATCATTGGCTCTTCATTCTGGGAAAGACATTTTGTTGAGTCTTGCCTGTGCAAAATGACTGGAAAGGCTTTCTACAAGTTATGACTTGTTGTAAACAGTTTTTTAAGAGGAGTGGATGTCATTCTAGCAGCATATTACTGTAATGCCCATGGCTTTGGAATGAGATGTTCAACAATCACAAAATGCTCATTTGTCCACATACTTTTGGCCATGTATATTTGACACTTCACACGAAACTCATGAGAATTACTCATTACTCAATGCTGTCGTCATGATGATGTGTCTCTCTCTCTCTGTAGAAACGCTCCCAACTGTTTCTAATGCCACTTCAGCACTGGACAGTAAAGGCCCAAATATACTCCAGAACGGAAGCGAACACGGACAGCTGCGGACCCCACAGGCACTAAGTAAGTCTACACGTATACCCTCTGATGACGACATTTAACTAACTCTTGTTCAAATGACCATTTTCCCCAGTTAGACTGTGGTGACGTTATAGGTCGACATTCAAGGGAGCACTCCAGAAGCTCAATGTTTTCTATCATTTTGCTATGCGGTTTGCAACAAATGCCCTTTTCAAAACACACCACTGGCCATCTTTACACACCCAGCATAGTATTCATTGGGTTATTCTTATCTACAACCCCCCCACTTGTGTCACTTAATGCAAACTGCATCTGCTGCCTGCAACACCCGTTTTTCTATTGAAAACTGGTCCCTAAACAAATACCAGTTTCGGTCTTTCTGGTCATTCCAGTCTGCTGCAGCCAAAGACTGGAATAAACTGCAAAAAACACTAAAGTTGGAGAATTTCATCTCCAAGTCAGCTTTTAAGAACTCTTAATTGTCGCTGACACTTGCAGCTGTTTCCTGACCCACTTATATTCCCTAACCTTTATCTGTGTGCTCCTTACTGTTGTCCCATGCATATTTTTGTTCTCTTGCTGCTGCTGATTTGCTTTGCCTGTTGGTCTAACTGCTCGTGTATGCTACTCTTGTTCAGTTGTTGTATTGCCTGATGCATGTGTGCTAGACTGTATGCCATTTATTTAATGTTTGTTGTTACATGTAATGCTTGTTTTTTTGTGCTTTTAGCCCCTATCCCCCTCCCTCAAGAGGCTTTGCCTTTTGCCAGGCTGCCATTGCAAATAAGAATTTGTTTCTAATGACTTTCTTAAAGGTTAATATATATATATATATCACGCAAACCCCAGTGCGCATGACACAAGAGCTTTTATTCTACACAGTGCTGTTTTTGCTGAAAACCCCCGAATCTGCCCTCAGGACGGTTATTTACAAATGATTCATTGTTGTTCAGTTGTTCAGCATTTGATATCCTAATGCAATTTATGCCACTCTGCCATTTTGGTGCCATGTAGTGCAGAGAAGAAAAAAATGGTATGCCTTTTAAACATAAGGCCAACATGATGCCCAGCCCTGATCATTTCAAGTACTTTTGTACATTGTTCCAGGAAGAAGCGGCAGCATATTTAAAAGCTTTAAAAAATAAATAAATGTTTTTTTGAACTCTGGGAAACTACATCTGTTGACCAGTTGAGAGAACACAGGCCATATTGGTTTTTAATTTTATAGGTGAGGATGCTAGAGCCTACAATGATATTTTAGTGTCAACAGTTTGAGTAAAGTTCTTTCCTGTTTCAACATGGCCATGACACTGATGTGCTTTTATTAAATGAACAAAAACAAAACAATGTAATGTAATGTATCGTATAAGCACAGACACCTGGCCCCAAGGGTCATTTATTTATTTCTTTGTTGGCCTAAAAGTCGTCTCATTTAAGCATATCACCTCTAAACATGTAAAATACCCACCATGAGAACATTTTTAATTGTAGAATATAAAGTCTATGCTCTTTTTTGGCCTTGTGGTAGCTGGTAGTGGTAGTCAGTGGGCTGAATGGTGGTGGGTTAGGGGGTTCTAGCAGCATATTACTGTAATGCCCATGGTTTTGCAATGAGATGTTCTACAATCACATAACGTTCACGTGTCCATATACTTTTGGCCATGTATAATTGATACGTCACAAAAAACTCATGACAATTACTCATTACTCAATGCTGTCGTCATGATGATGTGTCTCTCTCTCTCTGTTTGTAGAAACACTCTCAACTGTTTCTAATGCCACTTCAGCACTGGACCTCTCCCTTAAAGAAGAGGACAGTAATGGCTTGAATATACACCGGAACAGAACCGTACAGGAACCGCTGCAGACCCCAACGACACATAGTAATAATAGTAGGTCTGTTTATATTATCCGCTTGGAGGACGTGTTCCAAAAAAAACAGAGCATGCGGATACCCCTATTTTATACAGTCTATGGTATACCATCCTATGTCATGCGGACCCTCGTGACACAGACAGTATAATGTTTTCTTAAGTCCACAACAGCTTTTTTTAAACTATGTTTTTATTTACTTTTTATTGCAATTACAACTTTTAACAATATTATATATAAATGTTAATCTCTCCATGTACATACATTGCACCATATTCTTGATCCAAGCACCGATTGTAGGTGCCTCCATTTTTTTCCAGGTGAGAGCTATAGTCCTTTTTTTTCCTGTAGTATAGCAAAATCAATACATGTATATTCTTGGGGTTTTAGATTTAGATTTGTTGGATACAGGTGCCGCTATATCATCTTAGGGTCAAGTGGAATGTTCACAGACAAGATGAACATGAACAACAGTTTTATTGATCACCTCCCTCCAGAATGTTTTAATTTTGTCACACTCCCAGACACAGTGCATACATTTTATGCCACCTCTTGGCTCCATATCAGAGAAGGAAAAACAATTTAGTTAGTAGTTACTCATTGACATGTTTCAGAAGTATCATTCTACTGTTTCCAATTGAAAATACCATAGAAGATGGCTCAGGACAGAGCCGCTCCCTCCCTGTTGTTGGTATGTCAGACCTAATATACCAGCACAGTGCAGATTTCTGTCTAAGATTACTGTAAATGTAAAGATAATTCATATTAAAATGCTCAATTTGTCAATCAACACAAGGCAATTTTACATAGGGCAGTCGAAATGTATCTCTTCGCATATGTCTCCTTACACTCACTACACACATGCATTTCAAAGGGCTCATGCATACTATGGCACCCCTGGGGCAGTTTTGGGGTTCAGTGCCTTGCTCAAGGGCACCTCGGCAGTGTCCAGGACGTGAACTGGCACCTCTCAAGCTACCATACGGAGACTTGAACTTTCAAGCCGAGACTTGAACTTTCAAGCCAAGTCACCATGGACTGAGCTACTGCACCACATAAAAATAATTTACTCGTATTAATCATTCAATAAAAAAATTTCCTTTTCTTCTTCTTCTTCTTCTTCTTCTTCTTCTTCTTCTTCTTCTTCTTCTTCTTATTATTATTATTATTATTATTATTATTATTATTATTATTATTATTATTATTATTACATAAGTAACCAATCCAAAGACTGACTGTTGCCTTCTTCTGCAGGATCTTTAGAAACAACAAATGACCTAGGATTTAAGGATCCGACTGAGGTACCAGAGGAGGACAATGGTTTGAGTTCCATCATCATCCTGATCCCTGTGGTTCTGGTGGTCCTAATCATCAGCATGATAGTTTGTGGTATTTTCATCCATCGCAGATGTAACCAAAAAGTAAGAGATCAAGGTATGTCCATCACAGGAGGAAACACTTTAAATGGCCAGTTCACCCAAATCACAAGGAAAAAAAAGAATTAAAAAAAAAACATATTTTCCCACTTACCACTGGTAGCCAATGCAGATGGTTTAAGTTAATTTGGAGATATTTTCAATAGGGGTGAATGTCGTCAACGTCAAATTTTCTGCTAGTGTCATGAAGTGTAACAAATGAAAGTGACAATTAATACTAAAATTCTCTGTATGGCTGGATACCATGAGGGTTAAGGGACTGACGGTTTATATTGTTAAAAAATACCTCAGCTACGTACCAATGTTTATTAATAAAACTACTAAATAACTTATTTAGCGATCTTTTAAGTTTAATATATAGTGTTCAAATACTGTAATGTGATTTGCCATTTTGTCATAATAAAGAGGACTGAGCCATGTTCTTTTCTCATAGAGCTGGGAAAAGAGGATCCATATTTGGATGGGTCAAGTACAGAGAAGGTGCCAATGTAAGTATTGAGAAGTTCACTTTTTTTTTTACTATAGATGCTAATTTGAAGGACTGTTGTCAACCGTGTAAAATGCTGAATTTGAAAGAGATTGTCAGTAACTTAATGTCAAATGCTTAGGAAGTGATTACTCTCAACGTGTTATTGAGTTTATGTATGTATTTATGTATGTTTGAAAAACATGACCTTTATGTGCAAAAGAGGTTTGGGTTCCATGTGCATAGGAGCGCAAGAGTTATTTTAAAGTAACATAGAGGTAACACAAGTCATCTTGTAGTTACATATCTTTCTTCATTGCTACTTAGAACACAATATCTATTAAATATCTAATCTAATAATGTCTATATCAACAGGAGGTGGCCTTTGAAGTCTTTACTGGAAGCAATTATGAAGCTGTGAAAAGAGTATTGGACAAAACACAATAAATTTAATGAGATCAGTGAATAATATAGTAAACATGTATGCCTCCATATAGTCCACAAAAATAAAAGTAAAAAGAGTAAAACACATAAAGAGTTATCCTAACAGTGTTGTTTTAGCAACATATTAGCCTCAGGCAGCTAACGGCTAGGTAACTGCAGAAAAATTAACTAACTTCAGTAACTAACAAATAACTAATCAACAATCACAAACAACAGATTTACTTAAAAGGGTATCTACAAATAATGATCAAACAAGGGCATCTGGGGAGTAGATAAAAGATGTCTGTTTCTATTTGCTTGGTCACAGATCTGACAAAATTGCAGAGTGGATGTAACAATGTCAATTCAACTGTAAAACTGTCATGGAACTCAGTCAGTAGTGGTTGCTACTAGCACCAGAATGTTCAACTGATACCAACTGCCGGTGTCAGAAACAAGTTAGTTTGCTGACCTGCTTTTTGTGTCTTATTTGATTTTCTGAACACTTTGTATCTTCCAGGCCCATGTTTGAAGAAGATGTGCCCTCTGTGCTGGAGCTAGAAATGGAAGAGTTGGGCCAATGGATGAAAAAGGATGGTAGGTAAATAGAACTGTCGCATATGAAAACATATACCTATATACCTTCTTTTTTTTTATTTTTTTATTTTTTAAAAATGGATGGAAAGTAACTTAGTACATTTACTCAAGTTCTGTACTGAAGTCCAGTTTTGAAGTACTTGTACTTTACTTACTGAGTATTTCCCTATTTATGCTACTTCTACTCTAGTACAATTCAGAGGCAAATATGGCACTTTTTACTCCACTGCATTTATCTGACAACCTTTGTTACTTTACAGAATCAGATTAATAACACAAAATATACTCAACAAATAAATTATGACCTATTATTATAGATTAAGATAACACTTAACTGATCCTCCTGGGGTAAATTCATGAGCTACCCAGCTGTATGTAAAGCAATTGAAATTAGCTCCACCTTTACTAGCAAACAGTGCCACATTAAAGTGATGTATACATTAATGCATCAATAATTATAATACAATAATATAATATACATTATTCTGAAATGGGCCTTTCTGCATAATGAACACTTTTACTTATGGTACTTATGTATATTTATATTATATTTAACAGTAGCAGTAAGATTAGTTAGGGGAGTTTATCCAGCAGAGGTCTCTGTTGCTCTAATTGTTAAAACTTGTCTTGTGTCAGTTTATTAGTCATTTTTGCAAACACTGTATATTGCTTAGATTGAGGGTTTAGTGAATATATGAGTAATCTTATGTGTTTGTTTGTTCTAGGTAAACCTGAAGAGGACTCTAAACTCGCATGAATCTATTTGTGGTGAGCATGCTAAGCTACACTTATTAAATATTTGTCTGTTCATGAACACAGATTTTATTCAGTTTCGTGTCACTCATCCCTCATGATCAAAAACATATCACTTTTAGCCATAATGTATAAAGTCTTTAATGACTCAACTCTAAAATGTTGTTTTTAGATATAAAAACAAATATAAATGCATAAGATATAGTGCATGAGTATACATTAGCATTACTCTTTGTTAATATTTTCTCTCCTGCTCGTCTGTGAACCTTGAGAGTTCATTTGGTAATGTTGATGACAAACTCATAACAGTCACTGTGTAACAGCCACTAGCAGTGTGTCACAACATGAGCAATTATTTATTAAGCACCATTCCTGCAGGTGTGAACACAAACTACTTCTAATGAACTACCTTATTATGAATACACTCAAAACAATAATGTAAATATCTATATACACAATAATGCTAACACGGTACAGATCAACAGTCGACTTGGGCTATATATCAGTTGTCAGTTAGCCTTTTCCTGCCAGCCTGTGTTTGTTGTGATGCACCAGCTGGTTTCAGTATAGCTATGACTGATGAACTATAACCCTTCTGTCATTACACATGTTACTCTTTGAAAGCACAATCTCTCCTAACACCTGCAAGTGATTACACCAGGCATGCATGGAAGTATGGCGCAACTTAACCCCGGGATAGTCTCCTTACTGGAAGGGCTGGATAGGCAAGGACAAGGTCCACTTCACAAACTGTTGACCAACATCATTTACACACAACTTTTTCCCAGGATTTTATTTCTAAAGCTGTGCAAGGGTTAGATGGATCTTTCATTCAGTGTGGAGGCACTCTGTACACATAGGGTTACACAAGAGATCTCCAAACAAAAGTAAATGTGGTACAGCTGCTGTGGTTGCACACTGCAGCAGCTCTGCCCTGTTTGTCAGACCTGTGAAATTCCACAGTAAGTTAGGCACAATAGTGGAACAAATTAAAGAAAGAAAGGAAGCATATAAAATGTTGTTGAAGCTGCCTCTAAGTTCAAGTTTTGAAGCCAGCCAATTACTTTGCACAGGAAAGAGTTGAACCATCGTAAACCTACTTCCAAACCAAATTTAAGAAAATGAACAAAACAGCACTGTACTACAAAACTCTAACACTATGTGGGAGGACTAAATAAAATGGATGTGAACTGTGAACTCCATCACCACTCCTGGCTCGATTATAGAGAAATGACCTCTGTCTCTCTGACTCTGACAGTTCACCTCTCTCTCCCAGGATTTCTGCAACAATGGACACTCTCCCGGCACGCAAGGACACACAGTCAACGATGCATTGATATCCCTTTGGACGTTCTGACCTTTCTAATCCAGCAACAGGAACTAATTTTACTGCCATGAAACAACATCCCAACTCTTTAAAGATATGTATTGTTTCTGTCACGCTTTGCCTGTTTTGATTGTATTGTTGAACTGTTAATCATTCAGAGTGAAGAGTATTCCTGTTAAACCTAGATAACATTGTGCTGTAGCTACCAACCATTTCATTTTCTGCAGATTCATACTGTTAAAGAGTATGTGGTCAACTTAAAGCGCATTAGGCTGATGCTTTTCTCCAACCCTTACAGATATGACTGCTCATAGTTACTTCTCTTCAGCTCAAAGCCTCTTTGTTGTATTACACTGTGTCACTCCCTCCAGCTGCAGGTTTCAATGGTGAAATATCCTGTTGAAGATTGCAGGCATGCATGACAGAGAAGGCCACTCCTTTTCATGCTTGTGCAGAGCTGGTTAGGACTTATAGAGAAATTGTTTTTATTATGTATGTGAAATCAGTTGCACCCGATTTATGAGTCTTTTGATGAATACCCGTTACATTAACAGCTTTCTAAAAGCTGCTACTAATTAACGTTTTTTATGTCACCATACAGTAGATGATAACTCTCTGACTGAATACTTTATGTTTACAGATGCTGTTCAGATGTTTTGTTTCCAGGTTTGGCTCAAAAGTGTTGAATCTAAGCAGTCATGACACTGATCTAAATGTGAGTGCTTTCTAAATGTGTCAGTCAGTATTTTGCAGTATATTGCACTATAAATATGAGAATACGATATACCAAAGATATTATTTTCAAGGAATGCTTTTTGTAAATATTTCAGCTTTGAATAAAATTTCAATAGATAAAATCTCTGGATAAAATCGTGATGGTAGTGTGGCTTTAGCGATGGAAATGTCGGCCAGTCCACAACTTTGTTTTTGAAATATCTCAACAGTTATTGAATGGATTGCGTGACATTTTGTACAGACATTCATGGTTCCCAGATGATGAATCCTGCTGACTTTGGTGAGGTGTTGGGTGGACTGCTAAGACCTTTGGTACAAACATTAATGGGGGGGTGACATTAAGTGCACAGGCAGAGTGACTTTCAAACAGCTTTGTTCACACTGTGCCAGATTCTGGCTGAACTGGTTTACATGCAAATACAAACTTCTTACCAAACATGATGTGGCAAACAATATGCACACTGTCTCACACCAGGCTTTACTGGTGTATATAAGGACGGGTATGTTGATCACTTTGATCACAGTGTCACAGTGAACAGAAATGTGATGTAATCCCCTACAGGACACATTCATAACATCATATTTCCAGTGACCCGTCTCTCTAAATTTACCTTGTGTAGACTGAATCACTGTCTACCCAGCAGGCACTGTTGCTGCCTGTCACACTCTATCAGCTCCATTTCACAGCCATGTTTGTTTGCCTTCAAGAGCTGTGATGTTACAGAGCATCGTCCGTCTGTCGCAATCATCACATTTAGTCATTCTTGGGCAATCTTTGAGTGGAAAACACAGAGTACACCAGGGAATGTGTTTGTGAGAGAGTGTGTGTTTGTGTCATTATAGGAGACTTACTTCACAATAGCTTCAAGTTTGGTCCTTTGTAGAGTCGTAATGAGCAATTTAAAGTGCATAAAACTTTCAACTTCCTCTTATGAAAGACTGCTTCTGGCACTGTTCAAACAACTTTTGATCAGACACATCAACCAGGGCTGTAGCTGAGGTCATGTCCTCTGTACTTTTTTTCCAGGAAATTTGGGGATCCGAAGCATAGATTTTAAATTTTATGATTTCAAGTCACACATTATGGGACTTTGAAATGGTGAGACCAACTTTCTTTTAGACTTGGACATATATTAAAAAAGTAAATAATAAAATAATAAGTAATTATAACAATTGAATAATAACAATTCAACTATTTTCCCTTATGTTATTCTTTTTGGAGAAAGCTCTTAGAAAACAGATTTTAGACCACTGGTTCCCAGCCTGGGGATCGGGATCCCTCAAGGGGTCTCAAGAAAAAATTGAGGGGTCACCATGTTTTTTGTTTTTGGGAGATACTGAATACTTATTTGGGACACTAAAATTCTTCCCATGAAACAATCAGAAAAGGAAAATCACTCTTGACATTACTTTATTTTAAAGGATAGATAGAAAGAATAGAAATATTGAGATACAATCTCATTTCTAAAATCCTGACATAAACACATACAAATTGAGGATTATTCAGTATATTTTAATGTTTAGTGTCACTAACAAAACGACCAAAACAGCCCGAACGAGAACACAGTGAAAAACTCAGGCCTAGAGTTCAGATTTTTGTGAGGAGTCCACTTACAGGAGTCATTTCCATAAAAGCACACAATTAGTGAGGATATTTACAGTCGGTCTTTGTTTCAAGGGTCGTCTTTTCAGTTTTCATTGACCAGATGCCACTCTCAATTCCACACTACTCGGGATCACATGTTTGGTGCTTAGTGATATCTCAGGGTTTCAGACTCTCCCTGGAGGATCCAGATACAGGGCATAAAAATGACCGTGAGCCAAAGCGTACCATGGTTGGCACAGCAGAGCATTGAGCAGCAGCAGCAGCAGCACTCACACTAACTTGCTTATTTTTGCCTATGAATAAATGAGGCTCAACATGCTGGAAAGAACTAGGTTTAGGTTTTCTGCATGATTTCTGACACACCATGCAAATTTGGATTTGGAGTATCTCCCCTCCCATGTTTTTCCCCCTCAAAACTTCATTGATCAAAAATATATTAACATTTATATTTTATCATAACAAGAATATTTTAAAACAGTGAATGGAAGGTATGATCAAAGCCTAAATGGTGTATACTAAAATAGATTAGAAATAAAAATGGCAATAATAGTAAAGAATAAAACACATAAAGGAAGATCTTTAATTTAATTTAGAAGATACTCCTTTTGTTTTTATGTAATTAAAAAATAAGAAGGAAAATGTGAAGTCTTACAGGAAAATAGTAAATATGGGTGTAATTTCAGAAAAGAAAAACATTTGTGAATAATTTGCAACTATTTCAGCAATTCAAAAAGTCTTGTAATATTGCATATGGTCTGTCTTATTTAATAAAAAGGCATATCATTAATAATGTAAACCACAACCAATTTAAATCAGTGGTCTAGATAACATTGATTAAAATACAATAATTAGCATATTTACAATACATTTCACAGCCAAATAGAGATCACTTCGAATCATCTTGGAAAATATTTTGGAATCAATTCATTGAAGATAATACCTGGAATAAAAATTGTTCATTATGATATAAATATTGCATAGCCAATAAGACTTGAGAAAGACATTTAAAAAATATGGCTAAACATGTTCCAACCATCACTAATGTTTTTTATTCCATGTTTTATTGATATTGATGTTATTGTAGCCTACCTTCTCGTGAAAATGAACATTTTTATGAGACTGTAGCCTATAGACTATGCAATTTTCAACATTATAAGCAAAATAATAAATAAATTAAATATAAATTAAATTAATTACATGTAAATTATTAAAATGTTCTTGTTATTATTATAATTATATCATATTTAAATATACCCAGATATTAATACTTTTTGGACGTCATCCATGGAGTATATTATTACATCATATTCGAGCGCCCAAGACCAAACAAAAACGTGCCATCATCATGTTGCGACAGCTATTCTCTCCAGTCGGTGGAGAGTCAGGAGACGAACAAACCGCGGTTGTTGAAGAGTCTGTGAACGGCAACTCACTTACAACTGACACGCTGTTTGCTCTCAGTGGATGTGTTCTCCCTCTTGTAATGGTCGCACGCCTTCATATGTCGCCCAGTGAAAGAACAGAGTCAAAGGGTCGACCAATACTCTCGTCAATTTGACAGAACAGCTAACGTTAGCAGTGTTTTACTAGCCAGCTAATGTAACACGAACTTGGCTTGTAGATTGCCTTGTAGAGGCTAGCTAGCTCCTCTAGCTAACCTGCTAGCTTCTGTTGGTTAGGTGCAAACACTTGACTTGCTGCTGGTGGGAAACCAAGAAACGAACATCGGAGCCTGTGGTGTTAGCTTCATCAAGCTCCAAAGGATATCTACGACCAGAAGGAATCACCGGAGAGGCCTGCTGTCTTTTTTCATCGCCACATTTCTGAGGTAAAACAATTAAAAAATTACAATGTGGAAGATCACAACTGGGGAATATTGTAGTAATGGACCAGTGGAAGTGGGCCTAGCATTAGCCAGCTAACGAATAGCTCGTTCGCTAGCTGAGTTAGCATTGCTAACGCTAGCAATCTTAACGCACTTCTGTTGATGTGGAGCTTGTTAGTGATTTGGAAGAAGTTACAGGTGTCAGATTCAGCTTGCGGTGGCTGAACGTATTGTGTTGTAATGTTTCCACCATTAATCAAAACACACAGATTGAGTTTGGTACCTGTATTGGCTAACCCCGTCACTAAAACTTTGCCTTTTAAACAAGCTGCACAAACTTGAGTCAGAAGCTGCAAAGTGCGTGGAGTTCAACCCGCATGCAACACTTTAATTAGCTATGTGATGAGCACAAACATAAGTGAGTTTCGTTTAGCTTGGCCATAGTGTCCCAAATAAAGGTGTAGCTGCAATTTAGGAGCCGAATGATGGATTTTTCTCCGATAGTCTGTTCGGCAAATGCTCACCGACCCCATGCGAAGTTAACTAGTGCTCCACTTGAATAACGTTAGCTAAATCCAGATGTTAATAGGGGCACACGGATGACAGACATTCACGGGACAAATACAACAGTTGGTAGGTTGTTAAGACCAGGGATTCTCAAGGGGCGGCAGGGGCCCCCCAGGGGTTTGTGAAAAGTTTTCAAATTCATTCAAAATTACCATTATCATTTTAATTTGCCATGATATAAAAAATGTATATATGATTTTTGTCTAATATTTTTCTAATATATTTCTCTTGTGTTGTTCTTTCACATAACTAAGACTATAGAACTGTAAGAATAGGCTACCTCAAATTATTCCAAGGGACATTATAAGGAGGTTCCCAGTATATTCTCTATCTCATAAGGGGTCCTTGGCTGAAAAAAGATGAAGAACCTCTGGTTTAGAGATTTGGGGTGCTAACCTTTTGGAAAACATGGTGGACTTCTCTGGTTTCGCAATGCACAGGAGCAAGTTTTACTCTTTAAGAAAGGCGCTGTTAAAGTAACGGTGGATTGTTTTGAAAGGTCCAACAGTCTGTCCTCTATCTATACTCGGTTTTCACTTTGCTCAGTACATCTAGCAGAACTAAATCATTCTACAACAAAGACATCCTACCTTATGAAGGTTATGATATCCAGTTTTGTTGAAATGGTTCGAGAGATGTTGTGATTTAACTTTATTGTCCTTTTTGGAATCAGTAATTTGTTTAGCTGTTAAATTGCTAGTGTTATAGTTAGAAGTGCTTCTAATATTAAGTCAATGTTTATTTATTTAAACTGGTGGTAAAATCTGTAATTTCTGTACGGATTTAGCTACCTCAACTGTAGGGTTGGGCGATTGCCCTAAATTGGCAGTTGACGATGTTTATGGTAAAACATGACGATGGACGATGATATCGTCATTGGGTAATGGGTGGGGGGGTAAAGCACTTTATTTTACTATAGCTCTTTACATAAATATTTTTTCTACTACTATGGGCTAACAGTTAACATAGAAACAATCAGACATACATTTAAATGCCCTCTGTAAATAGACAGTATTACATGGCTATGCTACCTGCTGGTAGGGGCAGTTTTTTACAACTTGACCTATTTTCACGTAACTACGGTGCCGTAAAGTCAATCAGATGTCCGTGATCTGCGTAAGTACAGTACAGTGGGACGTTTGCCTTCAACAGAGCGACAGTAATATCCTAATATACCGTCATTACTGAGCTGTAACTACATTCTCGGTTATGTTTGCACTGAATAACGCATTCAATAAACCGAAACATAACTCTTGCAGCGCACATGAACAGATGCGCAATATTAGCTCACACATAAAATAGCACCCTCGTGAATTAGCCTTCTGTTGCTAACGTACATTCATAAATCCTGTATAACATCGTCCCGTACCTACAGGACATCAGACTTACTTATTGATGCACTTCTACTTATTGAAGGTGTTTCCATGATGCAGGATCTACATTATTGGAGTCATCCAGGTAGCCAATTTAGGTTTTTCAAAAGAGGGACAAGGTTTTATCAAGGTTTCGGATACCAGGATTTGATGTTTACACATAACCGGGATAGTGCTAGAGCGTCACTATCAACCTGAATTTGACCCCATCCCTTCACGTCTAAAGTTTGAGTTAGTGAAATCTGTGGGCATGTTTTCACACAAACTTAATTCTGGAACTGTTCATAACACATTACTACTAAACATCAGAATTGCACAGAATCCCATTACATACAGTACCAAATCAAGTTTCAGTTTCATTTCTCTTCACACCCTGTTTCTCCCTTATTTAAGCATATGGTATCTCTCGCTTGTGCTGTTTTTCATAGTCTGCTCAAGTTAGTTAAGTTATAACTTGAACATCCCTAATATTGAAATGCATTTCCTTCCCTAATAGAAAAGACGGTTGACTAATGTGGTGTGGTGTCCAACCCATGTTAAACCAAGGTCCGGAGGAGTGTTGTGAAGTCAGGTCAAATAAAACACATTGACACAGCCAACACCGGTTTAACCTACTGCACTGTGTCACTGAGAAAGACGTTGTAGACTGGTGGCTCTTATTTCCTCTCCGGGAGAATACTGCTTCTCCACCCTCCCCGCTAGTTCACTGCCTTCACTTGACCTCTCAGGTCTGAGCCTGTCCTTGATGACATGGCTAGAATAAGAAGCATCTGTCTCTGAAGTCAAGACTGAAAACCAGTGTCCTACATCAAGGACTAAACTTTAATTTGGCTAGACTGACAAAAAGTCAACCGATTCATGTATGTGTTGTCTATGATAACATACAGGGAACACTCCACACCAATCTGTAGTGTTTTACTACACTAAGTAGGAGTTGAAAGCGCTGTTGTCTTTACATTAGTCTTTTAACTTTTGAATTGGAGTGTGTCACAAAGCTGTGATAAGAAAAGAAGGAAAGGAAAAAGTAATACATGATGCTTTTTTCTGTCAGTTGTCTTTAATATTTGGGGCAGTGTCTTTAAGGACAAAGTCAGATGAGAGTCATATCTTGACACAAAATCATTGGGGCGAGAAATTGAAGTACCATTTTTATATAACACAGATTGCAAAAGTTCAACTGCAACGGAACTTTTCTTTTTGCACAAGATCCATGTGATGCATAGAGCCTAACGCTCAGTCAATAGACTCAATAGATACTTAACTGTTTACTTGTCAAATTTAATCTACAACTACCAACAAGGCTTTTCCTTAATAGATGCTTAAAAAAAGAACTTACTATCATTATGGCTGGTTATCAAATGAGTATATATAAATATAGACTAACTTTGTGTGTAATAATGTGCCATATATGTATGCATTTCCTTTCCAAGAGATTGTAGAAGAGATCTGTTGAGGACAACATGTTAGTCACAGTCACCAGAAATAAGTCTTTTTATTTGATTTAAAGCCAACAGAGAAGAACCACTTTTGTTTTCTGGAGTTCATCCGGTTCAGTTTCACTTTTTGGCTTGATAAAGCAGTAATGTATTTAAACCTACATAACAAGACTGTGCGTCAGTAGGGTTGTTAAGAGACCACAACTTTAGGAATTTATGTGGTGGCGTGAAGAATCTGGGAATTTAGGGTAAACTTGGGAAACCAATCTGTTGATTTGATGTCAAAGATTAATATTTGTATCACTTGTGTTGTGTTCTCATGGCATGTACACTCTCATTACTGTTGGTCTGGTCATGGTCCAGTAACTGATCATTTTGCATCCTAGTGTTATGAATGGGAAAGACTGTTATCTACAAACCAGGCAGCTACAGTTCTTTTTATTAACCACAATGAGTCAAAATGCCCACTATGTGTCCCTTTTGAAAGTGTATGAGCAAGTATTGAACCCTTCAGGTCAATGTATGATGTTGTGTGGGACACAATATAAATAAGTGAGGATAAGAGAATGCATGTACAAAAATAGGCTGACAATATTGAGACAGCAATGGCATTGTTTCAGTTCACACAGATCAGTGTGATGAAATACCATTTTTCTGGCTGTGATTGTTGCTGCAAGGCCTTGGAGAGTGATGAGGGTATCCTAGACTTTGTTTGCAGAAAGCTTCACATTCCCACACTCCCGACTGTTGCTGTGTAACTGACCCCAGGGCCTTTCTAAAACCATTCTCATATGGACAGAGAGATTTCCTGGCTTTAAAGCTCGTATTGACAAAACATGAAGGGGGGTACGAGTGAGATGGGTTATTAAGGATGTCAATAGAGGGGAAGTGTTTCAGGTGGCAGACATTCCTGGAGACATGACTGGTCTTGGTAGCCCCATACTGAACTTTGTATAATTAAAAACAATCAAATCATGTGGCTGGGTTGGCTCAGTGGTAGAGCAGGCACACATATACTGAGAGGTTTATACCTCGACGCAGAGGTCCAGGGTTCGAATCCGACCTGTGACAATTTCCTGCATGTCTTCCCCCTCTCTCTCCCCTTTCTCAGTTAGCTGTCCTATCAAATAAAATAAAGGCGGAAAAGGCCCAAAAATAATCGAAAATAAACAATCAAAGCACATTTGTTACCTACATGCTGCAGTGAGACAAATAATAGCTTATAAACACTGTTTATTAAACTTATTTTGTGGCGCTGGGCTGATAAGATGTTTCCTGTAGGCAACCACATAACCCTTCTGAATGTTAACCCAATTATGAAACATTCTTGGATTGTTGGGGAAACTGCAACCGCATGTAAAAGGTTGTGTGTTGACTGTTTGTTCTTGATTTGTAATGCCCAGTTTGCTTTGTACTGCATCCCTCATCACTGTTAACTCTACTCTCTGGAATGATGAAATCTGGAGCACACGGTTATAGTGGGAGCTTTTTAAAACCAGGTGCAGCAACGACCGTTTTGACATAAAGATTGTCTTCATCAGGGTCAGAGGAGGCAGTGTAGATGTTTCAATCTCCTGCCATACATTGGGATTACCCCCAGGTCAACAAGGATGGCAAGGACCACCTGGCTGATGGTCTTGGAGGAAGTGGAAAAGACTAGGAGGATAAGGACTGAAGAGAGGAGCATCTGTGTTGAAGTGGATTGCTTTAGTAACGTGATGAGTGCAGTCTGATTGTAATGGGCAGTCCTCCAGGCCTTTTGGGACCCAAACCACTGTGCAGTGAAAGGGACAGTTGGATAATGCGTGATTCATGACATCCGCTGGATTGGGGGAATTGATGATGGTTGAGCATCCACAGTCAAAGGAAGGGATTGAAGACATAAGTTAGGTCTATTGGTCAAGATCAATTTGAGGATTTCATTCAGGTAGAGAGGCTTGAGAGAGAGACTACAATCACTGGTAAAAAAGGCAGTTTGATTTTCAAGTGGTAAGTTTAGAGGAGAGACTGAAAGTGGGAAGGGTTTTTTGAGTCTGGTTAAACGTGCCATTTTCCCCATCCAATTTAATGAATTCAGACAATCATGGGGTTAGGTGGACAGATGTTCAGGTCTAGAGGAGAGAGGTCAGAAGCTTGTAAGAGGATGGTAGAAAAGATAAAAATGTTGATTTGGTGGTGGTGTGTGTGTGTGGGGGGGGAGAAGCAAAAAGATTAGCAGAGACTCTACAAAAGTCCAGCCTGCTGTCAGCGTTGTGTGTGGGCAGAGGCACTTCAGAGAAAGTGAGATCAAGGAAAGAGGAAATTAAAGGGCTTTTCTGTGGGGAGGTCCAAATCACCTTGAAGAGAGCTGGATCTTCCGTCTCCAGGAGATCTCATGTAAATAAAATCTCTAAGAAACCCACCAAGTAGGACTTTGGGGCAACAGCATACAACATCGTCAAGGAGGGTGAAAATAAAGGTTAGGCTGTAACTATGTCAAATGTTTGGATGTTATGACACACACCTTAGACCTTTTAATCTTCCTTATCTCCTTAAGAGGAACTCCTGATGGCTGCATCCAAAATCGCTTCTTTGTTCACGCAATCACTACTCCTTAAGAAAAACCTTCAGTAGGTTACTTGCCCGTAGTGAGCCGTAAATTAAGATTTTTGGATTCTTATCAATCATTTTGTGGCATCACTGATCGTTATAAGACTCTAAACCTGTCATTGCATTGTGGTATTTGAGGGCACCATAAAAAAACATACATTTCACACTTGAGTTCAGACAATCAAATAAAAGGGTCGAGGGTAAATGGGGTGTGATTTTGGAGCATATTTTTTAGTTTTTGTCTCATGTTAGCTAGCTACTTGCTATCATTAGAAATGTATCAAGTAGCGAAGCGGGTGATGACAGACTGATGACAGACTGGTTAACTTGCTGTCTCTTGTGTTGTCTTTTAAATACAGTGTCAATAAGCTTGAAGCAAGCATTCAATAGCTATTAAACAAAGGCAGCTGCAAGGTTATGATATTGTAACATCAGAGAAATCTGGGTTTGAGGTTGAAACCTTTTGTGTAAAGTTGTTAGTGTCACAGTAAAGGTTGTCAGTGTTTTAATATTGTCCAATTTTAATTTGACATCGCTTTCTGTGTAACTTAAAATCACGTTTAGACATTATTTTCCCTGTGAAAATTTCCTTGAAAGTTCTCATTTCTTCACTGCGGTGCCTTTATCCGGCACTCATTGTTAGCTCTTCTCAAGCTCGCTAAAATAATTAAACTCCATATCTTTAAATTTAGTATTTTATTGTTTTATTACATGCATTCATCGTCCCAATTTCTCCATTTGTACTTCTATAATCAATCACGTGATGGTATATTTTGGCTCGGTCCTTCCTTAATATGCTTTCTTACTGAGTTTTCAGGATTAACTGGAGACTTACAGGCAACTACAGCCGAGCGTGGGCGTGTTCAGCAGTTGTGAGTGGCCCTCTGCTCTGTATCTGTGAGGCACAAGGAGCGCGTTAATAATTCAGTGCTGGGCTATGCAGCTCTGAGTTGGTTAATGAACACAGAGGAATCTCCCAGGCATATTGCTTTGATGTGGGCTATACTGTGAACGCTGTGTGACAGTGTAGGCAGGGACAAAAGGAAGTCGCAGATTGGGACATAAGTCAACAGTTTCAAATGATGCTGTGGCAGACCATCTTAAACTATCTAGTGCACACAGATAGGAGAATGGAGGAGAGTCTTTACCCTGTCCTAGGAGAGACACCTGCTTTGTGTCTGAGAACAAGCACATTTTTAACAGTTCATATTTTTGCATATTCTTGTTTGATATTTCACTTTCTTACTAAATTAATGCTATATTTTTTACATGTATTAGTGTAAGCAAACTCCTAAAAAACGTGGAAAATCCATAATGATAACTAGATAGGCTACTTAACTAGAAAATAGATTAGGTTCAGTTCACTGAGGAGTGATGGTTAAAGTCTTTGATTACTGAAACATGGTTGTAGTATGCAGTGTCCTGATTGGTGGAAAATGCTTGCAGAAAGAAAGGCCTGTTGTCAGGTAAAAATGTCACTGTCAGAGAACCTGAAGCGAAAAGTTGTGGAAAACGGCAGCTTTAATGATGAATGGACTGATAGGCAGGCCACGCATTTGTCCTGTATGCCTCATTTGAAATAAGACAATGCTGTTGCAAAAGAATACAACCAGCAACAGCATCAAGAATGAAGAATGCGGACATGATGATGCCGTCATTCACATGCATATTAAGTAGCTGTATCTGTTTTGGTCTTATAATACATCCATAGGTTTACCGCTCCAGCGGAGAGGATAGTTCGTTTAGACAGCATCTAAGTTTACAAGAGTTTGTCCAAAGTTCAAGATCCGTTGCAAACTAAGATAAACAGTTAGACTATAAACTGACATCTTTCATTTTAGCTTGTTTGTAAAAAGTCGCTATTTGCAGAGTAGAGCTATGTTTGCACAGCGCGGTGGACAAGAGTGGACAGCGCACACAGAGCAGACTGAAATATCGGTTTCTACATGTTTATGCCTGTAGAACAGGTAGGTGGGTATTGATAAATATTGACTTTTTAATCATGGAGGGTTTATTGTAGGCTACTTACAGTAACAAGTGTAGTGTGTGCAGCGCATGCATCGCCGTTCAGAATCCCGTCTATCTTCCAAAATGCAACGCTTGTATCCAAATTAATTGTGTTTGAAGCTGCATGGCATTTTGCTGGTTTGGCTGGTCGGCTTTTGTTGGAAATTGCCGCAAACGAAACAGTACATGCCATAATCGCCTTTCTCCACCCAGGTGTACTGTGTTTTCCATGACACTAGGAATGCCCTCTGTCTCAAATTAGCTTCGTAGTTCTTTGACATTTTAACTAACGTTATAAATTACCTGAGGTGAAAATGTGAAATGGTAACATTGACACGCTTCGCGCCACTCTGTATGACGTTTGCTGATGCAGCAGACAGAGGGCGTTTCTCAATCTGTGTTCTTCTATTGACTTATGTTCTTGTGTCCCTGTGAAACGTCCTCTCGTGTTGCCAACGTACTGTCCCAGTACACAAGTTCACATTTCACCAAGAACAGTTAAGATTCCCGGAAATGTTCTTGACACGCCAATTTTACCGAGGATGCATTGGTTGGTAACTTGTATGAACTTCGCAGCACCCGTATCCCAACATTCATTTCGGCGTTCAATGATGGTCGGGTTTCCGGTACATAGACAGACCAAAAACGCCATCTTATTCATCACTAAATTCACTTCTGAGAACATTTTAGGCGAGAAATGAACGGTTTAGATTTAGAATATAGGCAGTCTTGCGCAAATCTTTGCCAAATTGACCAAAACCAAATTGATTGAGCTCCATGAAATGAGGCGACAGCCAGCTTGCGCCTGCCCCGGCCGCTAGCTCGTCGCTTGGATAGTCACGCTCAGAGACCCCGCTGTAAGCCGGAGGTCTTTTAGACCGGTCCCGTAAATAAGAGGTTTTTATTTCGCCGTTGACGGATCGTTTGTTTAAATATCACAACACATATCATAAGATTAACGGGAACCTGTGGTTAACTGTCTTTTTGGAGTTGAACTCCGCGCGCGCGCGCACACACACACACACACACACACACACACACACACACACACACACACACAGAGCGCAGCAGGCAGAGGCGGTGGAGAGAGAGATACTCTTTTCTCTTCCCGATTTAGTTCATATTTTTTTGGTGTATTTGTTTTCTGATTTATTAGAAGTTGAGTTTCAGTCTGTATGATAATGAACAGTTGTACATAAAGTGGTAACATGATATGTTATGTAGTCTAAAGGGGAGACACCAAGCTTTATAATTTGAATTGCTAATTTCCATCTGCTGTCCCTGGGCATATACAGTGCACTACAATAATATAGAAATAATCACGATCATGAGCACACAGGACACACTAGTGCATAGGCATACTTATTTTTTTAATTTAAACTGACTACACTAATAATAGTAGGGATCGCGTTCCACTCTTTTGAATAAGTAAGGGGTGTTTGAGCTAAACAATAAAATTTAAAGCTCAAGTTTTATTTTTCAATATTATTGCAATAGTTGTAGCATTATGAGGTTTTCTTGTCCGGAGATTGTTTTAATACAAAGTGGTTATATTGTTGTGGTTTTTATTTCTAGCTGTTATTTTGGAGCCCTGCAGGTAGCCTCTGTGCTGGGGGTGTTGAGCAATAACAGGAACAACGCATCGTCTCAAACTCTTAACAGTGTTTTCTGTGCTTGTGAACTTGCGAGTTCATTCTTCCAGGTACAACTAGCAAGAACGTTCTCCCCAAGAACACAAGTCTGTTCATCTGCACATCTCTCAGTAAATACGGTTCAGATTTGTTGTTTTGAATTGACAGTCATATCTCTGAGTCATTGATTAATCTATTAAATAAGTAATCAGTTTTTTAAATAATCAATAGTAATGGGAAATATGTAATTAATATTGTATATAATAATACTGTGATTTTATTTTCTTGAAATCATGAATTCAATATAAATATAGTACATTTTCTGTCAATTCAATTGAGAATCATTTTATAGATAGAAAAACTAAACCTCTCCTCAAATCAACTGAATTGACAAATCTGACAATTCAACCTCCTCACTTTAAACCTACAATAACTTTTTTTTTTGGGCAATTTGAGGGCAGCGGGTTGTGAACACAGCATTGACAGTCACCTTTTTAAGTTTATACTGCAAAATAATCAGCAAATGGTTGTTTATTAGATGTCAAACGATTAATGTTTTTTCGCTGAATTTCTATAGTTAATCGCGATTAATTGCATATTTTATCACATGATTAAAATTCTATTTTTTTTTTGCATTTCAAACAGTTTTTAAGTACATATTAACAATCGAAAGCAATTCCTACCAGTGTATCTTGATTGGGAATCAAATGAAAGCACAGAAAGTTACTTTATGAACTTGATTTTAAGATTTGTAATTATTTATTTACTCTAAACAAAAGAAAAATGTGTGAATCTGTCATTATTGCACAATTCCTCCAAGTACCTAACTAAAAAACTAAAAATCCCTATCCTTACCAGAGTCAATATAGTGTTTAGTAACTCCTAAATAATAGAGATGCACAGATTAAAATTTTCTAGGCCGATTCCGATTTTCTTTGAGTTAGGCCAGCAGATACTGATTTTAGCCGATTCCGATTTCTTTAAGACCCGAGTCCTGTACGATGCTGACAGGTCTGCAGTTAGGTGCCACTCGTTTCGAAGGGCTGTAGTAATTTTTTGGGATTTGGTTTCATCCACAGGTCGCCAAGTAGCACTCTCCAAAATAGTGCTTTGCCTGAGTGGGTAGCATGCTAGCGGGTAGCATCAACGTAGTAGTACTACTATGCTTAGCTCCGTAGGTGGTAGCTCAAGCTTGACGTGCTTCAGTGATATTTTAATTCGGCTTTACACAATGTGCATATGGCTTTTGACTTGTCTACGAGCCATCCGGGAGTTTTGGAAAATAAGAAGCGCCATTCAGGATTTCATTGCTGCTGTCTTTCTCCATCCTGCAGCCTGCAGCAGCAGCATGTGATTCGAGGAAGTGGCAGCTTGATGATAAGTAACGTTGCTGCAAAGGGTCAAAATAGTAGCCCGTTAGGCACGACGCAAAGCCCAGTGAAGTGTAAAATAAATTAATAAATGCCGGCATGCGATTAATGCGATTTAAAAAAATAAATAAAAATGAATCGCATAACGTCGACCCTTAATCACATCGCGATTAATGTGTTAACGCTGACAGCCCTATTATTTACACATCCTGCAGTTACGGAGCAACATTATCATTCATTCGGAGTCCTGTTTCTGGCCATCTGATGACTGTTGGTCCAATATTCAATTTGCCTTCAGCTATGCTTGGTCTCTACTGACTCCTGAGGGAAATATCTGGCTCTTCCTTAGCTGCTAAATGCTCCAATGTGTTCACCAGCTAGTCATTACTACGAGCGACCCCTTTCACATTGTCGTTTGACACGTTGTTGAAAAAATATTGATTATATCGCCTGTAAATCCAATGTTGCCTCAAGCAGTTCTACTCATGTATTGGTTGTTCAGTTAATCAGTGATCTAATAAGCTGTGATATAGTTATGATTTAATGACATCTTTGATCTCTGTCTATTGTCTAAAATACCCAGTAGTTGCAGCCCTAATGCATTAAGACTGATGGCAAACATGGGTTTTTAACCACGTCACAATGTCACTGTGAAAGGGATATATATGACATGTAGCTCTCCACCCAACACCGATCCATCTCCAGCCTATCAGAGGCTCTGGGGGTTTCAGCTCAGACCTTTTCTATCTTGCCATAACACAATTGCATCTCTTCACTGCCACCCACAACCCATTCCCTCTCAAATGCCTACCAGTCATTCTCTGAGACTGCAGCAGAGGTGCAGGACGAAAACCTTTTGAAAGGGGGCCTCTCCCAACAGAGGTCCTGTTGGCATGGAAACGGCTGTCTATGTGAATGGAGGCTTCTTTTACACGCCTGGTCAGAGGTTTCCCACTGTCTCATGCCGGTCCAAGAGGGCCCTGTTAGACTTATTACAAGCAAACCTTTACAAGTTCACCAAAAACCTTGTGTTTTTTTTTTTGTTTTTTTGTTACAGCTTAACTATTGATTGTGTGTGTGATTGTGTTTCTGCAGGTCTTACATAGCTTCCACATTATGTGAACACTAGAGTGCTCTTATTCATCTGCTGTTCATGCAGATTGTATAGGTGCGATGTGGAGCTAAAGTTTAGCAAAATGGACATTCAAAATATTGCTTGATCAAACAAGGAGTCCTCTTTGTTTCTCCTGTATTTTTGTCAGAGCAACCAGTACAAATTCTCGCAGGATTTCTCTGAACTGGTTCCATGGCATGGTGGTGTTGATTCAAAAATCCGACTAGACTTTTCTGATGAGTGACTATATACATTTTTTACCAAATACTTTGGGAAATATATTATTTAATCCTTCTGTTTAGCGATGTGCCTTTAGTTGATTAGTCGACTAATCTGTGGTTTTCCAGCTCAATAAGCTTTTTCCTTTTTACAGAAAAACAATAGCGACACCTCTAGCATCACACACATGATTGTGACTTTAATAAACACTAGAGTTACAGAAATTTTTCTGTATGAGTGCATTCATTTGTGGATGGACAGTCGTACAGCTGTGGCAGATGTGTTTGTAGGAAACAACCTACTGGATGAAGAGATGGAAATGATGTTCGGATTAGATTTAAATGCAGGTTAAAATGGAAGGAGGAAGAAAAACAAACGGTGATTGCCGTCATAAAAAAACAAAAGCGCTTTGCTTTTACAATCCTGATCACTTGATCATCCATATCATCCAATATCCAATATTATAGTGTCCCTACCTGCTATTATAAAGTAAAATGTTGAATAGCTACAAATTGGTAATTAGCTGGCATTTCATCAGCCCATTAAGTGTCAGGAAGGACAAAGCCACTAATGATATGTTGGCTGATGTTGTTTTTCTATACACTCAGCTAGGTTATTTTTCTAAATTAGTCCATGATTAGATGTCTTGATGGAAAAACGGCAAGTGTGTAGGAGGACCGCGAACCACTGACCTAATTATTCATTTCCAAATTCAGTTTAATCAACTTAAAAGCCAATGTCACTTCATTCTGCCCTTTTCTTTTCTTTGCCACACAGCTGACACACTCTTCATAGTCTGCCCTTCATACCGTTTTGAAATTATGATTTAAAGTGTGGTAGCACTTTTTTAAATAATAATTTCTCCCATAAATGTGCAAAAACAACCTAACCATTTGTGGCAATTAAGTCTAAATCCCATTCCATTTACTCTGTCTGTGGTTTCAACACAATCTTTTAGTTTTTCATGGTGCAGTTAGCCAACATAGAAACTGCCTAGAAATTGTCTCAGTTTAAAGTTATGTAGACCACAGTTCTCTGGCCCATTATTTACTGTTTATCAAAATTGAAGTAGGTTGGGCCACCCTTACTGTAGCTTGAAAATGCATCTTGTGTGAATTGATCCCAAGTTGACAGCTTTAAGTAGGCATGAATGCATCCAAAATGCATGGATGTGTTGTGGTCAGATTTCTCCAGCTCTATATAAAGACAGTTTTGCTACTATCCCTACTTTTAAGTTGATTTATAGTCTTTATTCTGTAAACTGCATCTGACCGTTTTCCTCCTTAGGTCAAAGTTCAATATTAGATTATTTTGGTGTGATAAAGAAGTAAAGGCACTCTAGGAATGTGTTGCATTGTCATGGTAGGATATCCTCCCTCAGACTTGACCTGTATGGCTTTCCATTGGGGACACAGGCAGCTGGTGGCTCAGTTTAAGTGCCTTTAAGTCTATTAGAGAGGCTAATCCTTGAGGGAGAGTTGCAGTGAACAGAAGGAGCAGGCAGAACAGTCTATCAATTCACTTTCCTCACTTTTGCCATCTGATTATGTCCCTTGCACTTCCCCTCCTGATGCAGCCGAATCCTTCTCCAACACATGATCTCCATATGCTTTCTTCATTACTCCCTAAAAGGAGACATAGCCTCTCTAAACAAGACATAGAAAATAGAGAAAAACAATGACGTGACATCAAAGTTTTAGCTCTGCTCCAAAGAAATTTGCCATAAGCGGTCTCTAAGTTGCAATTTTTGACATAAGATGAAAGTTAACGGGCATGTTTTGTTTATTCCTCTGCTGTTGCTGTGTATTTTTTTAACTCAGTTTTCTCACCTTTTTAATTGCAATTTGTTTTTTTTTACATCTTCTCTAGCCTCCCACCTTCCACCTTCAGTGCCTCTGGCTCAGTCGGTGGCTCAGCATCACCTCAAAAGGGAAGGTCTGCGGTGCTGCAGATAACACGCTGTACCCCCAAGCACCGGCAAGCTTTTCCAGAGCCCCTTCGCAGTCCCTCGACTGACAGGTTTGGCCCCTTCTCTGTCTTGTTTCTTTGCTGCTCTTTCAAGTGTTGCAACTGCCGTGTTTCCTCTAGTAGCTCTCTGGCACTTGTCCTGTAGAGCCCCGGGCCTTAAGGTACACTTGAATTGCATTGTCGCCTCGCAGCATTTGTGTATACTCAACATGACAAGATGAAAGGAATAACTTCTTGGTATTTCATTAGTTGGAGTATTATGGCCTATAGTCTGTGAAAATGACATCCATATGTGCATGTTTTGTTCAAAAGGATGCCTGGATGTTTTAACTTTTTACCATGTAGTTTTGACTACTTATAATTTATTTTTTATTACTTATACAAAATAGTTATACATATTTATCAAGATATTTGGCACTATATGTCATGTTTCATGTTGTGTGTCTACACTTTTGTTTACATTTGGGTCACAGATTGACAGAGCTGATATGGATCCAAAATTGGTTCCTTTTCTTAAATTGACACATAACCACTCTAACTTTTTGCAATTGCTTTTCTAAAATATTTTAATATATCTACAGTATCCATTAGGTTACTTATTTAAAACGATAATGTATTTTACTAGGATCAGTGTTTGATTACATCTTGCCTTACCTTCTGCATGCCTCCTGTAAATATAGAACATAGCAATTAGATCAAATATTCCTGTTTTACTTACAGGGTGATCTTGTGGTTGGCAGTTTGATTCAGGAGCAATTACTTTTTTTCTCTTTGACTTTCCAAATAACTTAATTCACTAATGGGCCAAGCTGTATAAACACTACATCAATATAATGAGTCTGACTACTCTTTTACAAGTTGACAAATAAAAGTACACTTTAAACTTCCTTAAAAATGACAAATAATTTTTCAAACATTTTACTTATGTTGTAAATGCTGTTTTGGCAAATTGTAATTGGTGTATTTGAGCTAAAAAAATAAAAAAATAAAATGGTATAATGGACAATGGATGGCCGCTCTATGTTGAGAGTACTAAAGTATTTTCTAATGCTCAAAGTCATGGCATCTGTGGGCTTATCGGTGTTTCCATGGTAGCGGCACGTTGCTGCTCAGGTTCGTCATGTTTTCCTCTGGGATGAAACACCTCTTAATCTGCTCTCTAAGAACATCTTTGTCCGTCTGTGGATTTCTGTGGCACTGAGTGTCTCTAGGGAAGAAAGACTTTTTCACAAGCGTGTCTTCCATGTAATCAGAAGCCGGATAAATCTAACAAAATGTACCATTAATAATATAAAAGTACCACCTGATCTCATGTAGAGAGAATAAGAATCGTGAAAGAGTATGTGAAGTTCAGTGAAACCCCTGATTATAAGCTCTACTAAACTGTTGGACTAGTTGTTGGCATAACAGGAAAAGGAAGCGATTATATCACACGCTGAACAAAAGATTACTCGCCTTTTGAAGACATTATGTTCATCTTTGTTATGTTTGACTGGCAGTAGACACACATTGGTGCATGTTCCTCTCAGTATCATGCAAATGTATCATTCATTCTTTAAATTATAGGATATAGAAAATACGAATAAAAAGGTTCTTTAGACCTGCTATTTATCTCACTAAATGTGATTATTTACATGGTGTTTACTTGTCATTATGGCTCATTATTTGTAGCTATTGAAAACCAGTTAACAATAAACTAGCTTCCATTGCAATAGCATTTGCATTCAGTTTGGTGTGCTGTGAAATTCACCAATTTACATTTATAAATTCATACAGAGAAGACTGACTTTTCAGACTTCTCTATGGATCATTGCTTTTCTCTGCAATTTGTTGGAACATTGGGCTCCATCACATCTGCAGACTGTGATGATGTGATGCAAATTAGGCACGAGACAAAATATAAAATCAAATTTTGTGATAAAGATAAAAAACATCGCCTACTGTAGGCTATTTGTGTAACCTATTGACTTGGCATAACATGTTAAACAATGTTGTCAATCTTTGCAGAAAAGAACAGTACATAGGAGAAAAGAATAACTTTAAAGTTAAAAAATCTCAACTGAGCCAGCCTCTCACAACTGTAATGGAAATTTTTAAAGAATGAGAACAATGTCTGCAAAAGCTTGAAATAATTAGTTGTTGTTGCAGTAATGACATCAATCAACTCTGAATCAACAGGCCGACCCCAACATGTATGATCTTACTCTTTCATTAATTCTGTCTCCTCATTAGTGTCTGTTTTGCTTTGTAATGCCTGCTCTGCATGACTGAAATTTGAGAAACGCTGCAGGGAAATCTTTTTTTCTTTTCTTTAACTGCTGAGACTCGCAGCTGCAAATTGTGTCATGATTGTGATGGCCAGGTCTCAGTTGCTTGGTGGAGAAAGCTCCTGGAATTGGAGGAAGACGCTGTGGAGAAGGTGGGGTTGGGGAGGAAATGAGGCTGCATTCCAGCAGTGATTTATGAAGTGTCTTTTCATTCTCTCTGTACTGCTGGCTAGTTTGCAGCTGCTTCAGACAGTTCCCTGACTCCAGTAGAGCTGGACCCACCTCAGCATACATATCGAAAGGAAGTCATTAGTTACCATATGAGCGAAGTTGATGCTTTGCAAAGCTAAATGATAGTTGCTTATTTGAAGATTCACCTCTTGAGTTTTTGTTCTTTTAAAACCCCTTCCCATGTTGCTTTTCACTAATACATCATCCCTGATTACATCATCCCTGCATGCATATGTTCCCCTCTTGGCATCCTCATTTTCAGACTGTGGTTTTCATTCACCAAGGAAATATCCTAAACCAAGCTCTCATGTGGACCACAGAGCTTGGAACCAAAACTAATGCAGACAAAATACAGAATGAGTCACGTCTTAAGCACGGGTCCAGTGTGACTAGACAAGGCCTATTTTAATATTAATCTGTAAGAGACTCGCAGGACTGCTGTGTGAGAACATGTCAACCAGACTGTGCTCGAAGTTCACACCTGCAACAGGAATTAAAGACATTGTTGTAACAACTCTCAGGGTTTGTCTGACCCTTTTGTAATAACAGTTTATAGTCTAATATGCAAAATGTTTGGTATATTAAGATTAGTGAAAACTATTGCATCAAAAATTGGATAAGCCTCTCCAAAATATATTTAACATTCATGTTATGCATTTCAGAAATATGCAATTGAGAAATTATCTCTTTTTTGCTTTTCATTCCACACCCATCAGAACATTTCATAATGAAGGCCTGTACAACTACAGGCCCATATTTCATTGAAGTGTTGAAGTCTCAAACAGTATTATTATAACATAATAAATGAAGCGCTCTTACTGCATTAGGGCTTTGTTCAGAATAGCTGCCCATTTCTTTTGGGAACTACACACATTTGACTGAAACATGACTAGCATGAAAAAAAAAAAAAAGAGAGCCTACTGTTTGAGACTTCAACACTTCAATGAAATATGGGCCTGTAGTTGTACAGGCCTTCATTATGAAATGTTCTGATGGGTGTGGAATGAAAAGCAAAAAAGAGAGAACTTCTCAATTGCATATTTCTGAAATGCATAACATGCATATACGAGTTGAGATACTTTACACAACAAATCCTGGATGAGAGCAATGTTTTTGTTCACTGTAGACCGTTGCATAAGCCAATGCTTCGCTCATATTTTGACCAGAGTTCCTCAATCTGAACCGAAGCCAGGAACACGGCAGTTGCATTCCTCCACTTGGACGCCTTTTATTTGGCACATCCAGACACAGCTGACCCAGGCTGAAGTTGCAGGCATCGATAACCTCTGTGTGTGCCTCACTCAAAGGCCTCTGGGAAACATTCAAAACTTTTCCTAGAAAGCTTTGGGTTAAAATGTGGCTTATTTGGGGAAAACGGGGGCCAAGCCAAAGCAGCAGAACTTTGTGTCCATATTAAGGAGAGGTTTTTAGAGCCCAAACTCACTAGTGTAGCCCCCTACTGTAGATCACAAATAAGTGTATACTTAATACCCTACTCTTGAGCCAGAGGGACTATAGCTGAGTAATTCATCTCAAGGGTGAACTGATTAAATTGTGGTGGTCACGTTCACTGTGACCTCACATCCGTCCCACTGCAATATCCATATGGCCATGACTCATGAATTCCTATGGTGATTATGAACACATTTCACACAAATGTCTAATAGGATAAAAATGAAGTGAGGACATTTTAAATCCAAAAGGTCAACTTCACTGTGACATCATAATGTTGAGCAAAAATACTTTTCTGGCCATTATTCAATGCCATAACACAGGAACAGAAGGAGAGAATTGGTCGGATAATGAATTGGTGACACTAATTAAGGTGCCCACCTTTGTGGTGATTGCATAGATCTTCTGTGCTGCCTGGTTGAAGGTGTGTGTGTGTGTGTGTGTGTGAAGCATCCACGTTTTAGAATTTGTAGCTTCTTTGCATCAACATCCATATTTAAAGCATTGTCTGCTGTCATGGCTACAACTTTGTGTTCTATCAGAATCCGTTTTATTGGCCAAGCATGTGAACACAAGAAATTTGACTCTGTTTTTCTTTCTCTCAATAAACTTACACACTAATAGACATACAGCAGAACAAGAAATTTTTAAATTAAAATATTTGCCTCGAGGTTTTGCAATATATCGTTAGGATTTTATTGATACTACTACTCTTATCGACACTCCTTATCGCTTCAGTTCTTTATTGATACTCTTATTGGTTCTTTTTCATTGCTAAATAATTGCTTTTGAAAAGAGAGGGTGAGAATGGGTGTCCAAGATGGCTTTGATTTTTCCCTGGTCCTCCTGTCCGCCACAGCCTCCACACTGTCCAGTTCCAACCTGAGCACCTAGCTGGCCTTCCTTAAAGATGAACTGAACTGAAAGAATAAACGTTGATAAAGTGTTTGGTTATGACAAATAAAATAAATTACACTATAAATCTATATATATATATTATTTTATTTTTTTTAAGCAACACAAACATTACGTTTGTTAGTATTAGAACGCTGACAATTTCGATGACGTCACTGGCATGGTATGACCTGCAAAGCTATATAGGCTACAGTGCAGTATATTAAATACACATGAAAATGAGTAATTTTAATGGCATGGGTTACGCATTTGAGCCTGTGAGGGACAGGCCTGTAGTATCTGACTACCACCACATGGAGGATGATCCATTTCAGTCTCCACCTTCGGATCGTTTGGGGGGAGTGACGTGTGTGTGTGTGTGTGTGGGGGGGGGCTCTGCCTGAGCATGGACACTGCAACTGAATCCATCTGTTGCGGAGAGGTCAACTTGGACCATTTACTGATGGATGTACAATGCATCACCATGCATAGGACATTTTTAATGCTGTGCGGTGAGAGAGAGGTGTTGGAAGTTAAATTAATAGAAATTATTAATGGACCAATATAGTATATAATATAGTGGTTCATGGTGTTATAAGAGGGACATGTGGTGGGAGGTTGGAGGGCTGTAGCCTACTGTCATGCATCTCATTTATTGTATCCAAGCATATTATGCATTTTAGGAAATAGAGACTGCTTATATATCGTGTGCATTTAGAGAAAATGGAAAAGGTCCTGTATATTTTAGAAAATCGAGGCAGATGAATGGAAAATGTGATTGGACGAATTCATCCAATGGGATTGCATGTTAAGTTAGCTGCACGCAACATGTTAAAACCAAAATAAATAGTTTGGAGAAAAAAAAAAAAAAAAAGTTAGTTGCACATAGGAGAGTTACCACAGGTTGACCATAGATGCACGGAGGATTCACGAGTTTTTCCGTTTACTTTAGGCTAGTGCAGAGTTGGCAGATTTTTTCCCTTGTGGTCGTTGATGGATATTGCACAAATGGATACTGCACAGATACCTCCTTATTATGGAACTAGCAGCTTTTTCTGCGAGTTGAACTCCCTCTGCATCAACAATGTGCCCTGAGACATCAGCTAGCTTCAGGGTGAGTAGAAAGGGACATTGGATTCTGTTTACAGACCCGCTGTGGTTTAGTTAGCAGCTAGTAACGCATTATTATTGATCTGTGATATCATCGGAGTCATGGTTTATTTATACAGTCTGGTCGGAGCGCTAGCTTGTGGAGTTTGACATAAGTGCTTCCAACGTGTTTAGCTGCTAGCCCTTTCCCTAGGTTGGATCGTTTGGTATCTAGCTTGGTTTTGTGACTCAATTTCAATGAATGCCCAGTGTGTCAGTCTCAGGTTTGTTGAACGCTATAAAGCCCACACGTTAGGCTTTATTTGTGCGTGTAAGTGAATATGTACGTGTTTTGTGTATATCACAACAACGTTACATCCAGCCCTTTGACTAGTAGATTGCTAGCATGCTGGATAACAGCTAAACATACCTCTCTGTCCTCTGCCTGATGTGAGCGTCTCTGCGGCAGATAGCATCGGTGGTGTTGGTACTTGCCGTTGGTCTATCGGTCTGCCCTGTATTGTAGCCTGAAAAATTGATCATTGACGGAATGGCCTCAGGTTTCAGTCTGTTGGACTTAACCCTCACCAGTGACCCTGTTGAATCGAAATTACAGCTCTCTAAATAGTCTGTCGCAAAAGAATGGTCGCTACAGACTCAAAATCCAGGGACTGTTGGAGGGCTAGCCAGTTTTAAGGAAGCTAGCCATGAGTTGAGGACTGGTTTCCTTGTCAAAGGTAGCCTGTGGAAATGTATCGTAACCCCAGCTGCCTTAGCCCTATACAATTCATTACTGCAGCCAGGGGCAATGCAGTATGAACCCCCCCTAGACCTGTTGGTTTCCGTTTCATCAGCCATGTCCGTTAGCCTCAGACTGTTTACATTCTATGGCTGCTTATCATGCCAGTGACGTAGCAGATTATGGAATTCCAACATGGCGGCGCCCGTGCAGCAGCAGCAGCAGCAGCAGCAGCAGCAACAACAACAACAACAACAACAACAACAGCAACAGCAACCCATTTTATCCCTTTTAACAAATCCAGCCATTTTAATCATTGTACCAATGAGAATAAATAAAATACATCAGTTATATCACCTTTACTCAAATTCCAGTTCAGTTCATCTTTAACAGCTTGTTAAGACTTCTGACCTCCAAATCTGGATGCCACCACCCCAGCACACTGTAGAACAGATCACTGGCTACTGCAGACTGATAGAAGATCTGCAGGAGCCTGCTGCACACACTGAAGGATCGGAGTCTCCTCAGAAAGAACAGTCTGCTCTGTCCCTTGCTGAACAGGGCTTCAGTGTTGCGAGTCCAATCTAGTTCTTTGTTGATTTGGACCCCAAGGAACTTGTACGAGTCCACCCTCTTCACTCCCTCTCCCTGGATGACAACCAGGACATGGGGCCTCCTTTCCTCTGAGGTGATTGTCACAAAGCTTGCTATCAGTCCTCTGTAAATTAGTCTCCAAGTTAAGACAGCATGTTTCTCACTGGAATCATACATGTCAATATAGTGATGAATTCCATTTAGCCCAAAAATACACTTAATACCTTCTTTTCTTTTCTTAAAACCCATTTTTTATAAATTCCTTCAAAGTCTTCACTACATATTATAAGAGTCTGGACAGACAGTATGTAAGCTACAACTTGACTGGTTGGTGGAAATAGGCCTGTCACGATAACAAATTTAGCTGGACGATAAATTGTCCCAGAAATTATTGCGATAAACGATAATATTGTCGTTCCGAGACCATTTTCATCTAATATAATGATAATGGCATAATAATGCAGGTACACCTTTTCAAAGATCAATGAACTTTTATTTCTAAAGAATATTTAGGAATATGTCTTTGATCTCCTTTAGTATGTCGTCTTTCACGCTGTTGTGGAATTGCCGTTTGTGACACGTATGTTCTTCCAGGCAATTCATAGCCTACTGGCTGTCAAACGTTTGCAGCATTCCTCGAGTGTTTGTGCGATAGACTACAGACTCTGTACTACATTTAACAATTATTTAACACTAAATATTACATTTAAATAATGTAAAATTAATAAATTACATCTATCTATATGGCTATCTGCCACATGGTGAGTAAATGTTTGTACCAAAATAGTTCTGTTTTTCAGTTTTTCATTTTGACCTTAACGTAAAAAGTGCTGCGGGAAACCCTGCTCCAACTCTCAACTAGCGTTTTCTGTCTCTCTCTCTCTCCGCCAGGAGTCCGGCCCACACAAAGACCATGCGACTGACGAGGGTATACTCCTTGTTACGCTAAGGAACCGAGAGTGGTCCTCCAGTCTCTGAGAGAGCGAGAGAGATTTTTTTTAATTTTTTTTATCGTGCGTTTAATTGATTTATTGACTATCGTGACCGGCCTAGGTGGAAGCATACAATTTGTGGTAATTCTTTGACTCAAATTCTGCACATCATTGCAAATAAAAGCAGATTATAGGAATCCTGAATTGTGAGGCTTTTCATTCTGTCGACCATCTTTCTGTCACACGGTTATCAAATGTCAAACAGCTGGATAGCATGTCTGGGCATCTGTTCATTTCCCAGAACTTAAGTTCATATCCAATTTTGTTTACGTCAACTTAGAAATCCTATTCTCTCTAGACGAGCCAGCTCCTTGTCGCTGCTGGGGAGTTTAGTGGGTCTAGTTGTGTTTTTAGGCTGCTGCTCAAAACCAGTTGCTCAATTTCTCATATTAAAACACCTTTATCTGTGTTTTGACCTGTTGTTGTTTAGCAAATTATAGTCTAGGGTACAGAAATAATATTTTCCCTATTGGATGATTTGTGCAGTGTTGATTTAAGGTGGATAATTTGAACAGATGAACCTATGGATTGGCTAAGAAGGATCAGACAGGAGTGGTAGTAGTTCTACCGGTATAGACCAATTCATTCATGAAGCTGATCTTATCCAGAGGTGACAACTGTTTGTAGCTCAAACAGTTGAGCTAGTGAAATTAAATAACCTCAAATAACATTTTTGTTAAAAACTTACCTTTTATACCCTTTGTGTGTGTGTTTTTTTTCTTTCAATCGCTTATTTGGTTTTTGTAGTTCCAACAACTCCACCAGAGTGATTGGTCTTACCTCTTATACGTCAGTCAGTTTCAGGAGTCCTGTTGTTCCAGTAAACTTTTATTCATATCATGTCAATGATTTAAGCTTAGAAACATAGATTTGAAGGAAGAAGCAATAAGGCATACCAGAGTTAGTTGTCTACAGCTGTTATTTCAATGTGTCTGATACATGTTTGATGGCGCAGTGGATATGACCCATGCCTTTGGTGTGGGAGATATGGGTTCAATTCCCACTGCGATACATCAACCAACGTGTCCCTGAGCAAGACACTTAACCCATTGTTGCTCCAGGGGCGTGCGGCCTCTGACATATACAGTATAGCAATTGTAAGTCGCTTTGGATAAAAGCGTCAGCTAAATGACATGTAATGTAATGCAATCTTTAATTAACATTTAGCTAAATAAAAGTATCTGATCGGATGTTAAGGGATTTGGATCAGGGCCAACAAAAACGTGATCATGACATGCCTATTTCTTACACAAAAAAGCGACAAATCACCATCATGTTAATGCTGTGAGCTGTGCGCTGGTTTGCCAGCAGCTTCTCCCTGTTCACTTCCCATCAGACGAGACAGAGGAAGAACTAACGCATCTGTGGTGTTGACTCACTGTTGCACGCTGATGCAGGTGTTGCGTGTCGTGCCAGGTTGTTAAATTGTTGTATTTTTTTTTTTTGGCAAACCTATTGAATAACTGGCGTGTTCTGTCAGGGTTTTGGAGAATAAACTGTGAAATGCAAGCATCCTTATCTCACTACCCTCGTGCTTTCTCCTCTCATATTCCAGACGGCCCCACAGCCTGTTAACTCTTTGATGACCTCTGAGATTGCTGTACTGACAGCTCTTTTTTCCCCCTCTTTGTCCACAGAAAGAATCAACCCTTAGAGTTGGACCTGAAGTAGAAAAGATCAATTGTGGCCTAAACAAAGACAGACAGAGAGAACTGTAAGTAAACACCAACTGTGTGAACTTTTCAGGGCTCAGGAAGTTTTTGTGCGTGTGGAACTTTCGCATTGGTTTACAGGAATAGTGAGGTTTGTGGTTGTTTTGAATGGGTCAGAGTTCTTTGTAGATGACAAAGAAGCCATCTAAATTGCTCCTTGGTAGGTCTGGGAAATATATCGATTTTATATCTATCGTGATATGTAACTAGATATCGTCTTAGATTTTGGATATTGTAATATGACATAAGTGTTGTCTTTTCCTGGTTTTACGAGCTGCATTACAGTAAAGTGATGTCATTTTCGGAACCTACTAGACTGTTCCAGCTGTTCTGTTATTTCCCTTTACCCACTTAATCATTATATCCACATTACTGATGATTATTTATCACAAACCTCATTGTGTAAATATTTTGGGAAAGCAATAATTGTCAACCCTACAATATCTTTGCAATATCGATATCGAAGTATTTGGTCAAAAATATCATGATATTTGATTTTCACCATATAGCCCAGCCCTACTCCTTGGTGTATGTGTATCTGAAGCTATGTTTGGGATCAAGCAGCCATTTATAAGGCTCCTTGCAAGTATATTTGTATTCTTCAGATTGCAGGCTAAGTATCTCTCTCTCCGCCCGTGAACAGAATTTTGTTCATAAGCTTTGTTTTCAGAAAATGAAACCTGAGAGACAAACCGTGAACAAAGCAAACAAGGAGATCACATTTTCATTTAAAAGGCGTTAAAAAGTTGACTTAATGTCCAAGTAGGGTGGTATCGTTATGGTAATGTATATACCATTTTTGCAGTTTTACACAAAACACATTGTAAAACATTATAAACTGACTGAATTTGATGCCATGTTAATGTTTGATGTCAGGTGTTGTCAGTGGCTGATAGGATGCAGGGCTCAACACTTACTTTTTAAAGTGGTTGCCAGGGTGGCAACCAGGCATCAGCTTTTGGTTTCCGAAATTGACAATACGGTTGCCATGTTACAAACTGCCTATATTTGGAGCAATAATTTCTTATGGAACTATACCACACATTTTAATAATGAAACAATGAGAGAATGGCTTGCAATATAATTTCCCATCCCTCTCAAATAAGGGTGCAACGGATCACAAAACTCACGGTTCGGATAACTGTTTCGAGTCACAGATCGGATCAGCACAAAAAAGGGGGGGATTTGAATGATTATTAAAAATGTAATAACTTTTAACAATAATTAATTCTTTCACCAGTAAATTGCTGTTAAACGACAAAAAATGATGAGAAAAGGTTATTTTTCAATAACTTTGAATGCACCGCGAGGTTTACCAGTTTTAACTAAACGCAACCTTTAGTCCCATCTGTTTCTCTGACAACAGCAGTGACCACTGACCAGTGCTAGTTTGTGTCTTTTAGCTCATAGCTTTAGCAGCAGACGGTTGTATGTCCCGCTGTTGGAATCCTCTACAGTGAAATACAGTCAAACCTTTACACCGTTTAGTTGTCAGCATTTTAACCGTGTTTAATCCAGTTACTACTGTAGCTAACGTTACCTGCTGCCAAGTGTAACGTGTTATTAGGGTTTACTAGCGTGACATGCAGCAATGCTTCAGTTTCCTCTAACGTCTGTTTCGGAGCATCAGAGAGCAGCGCAGACAGACACCGAAATTCGCGTTGCTATTCCGTCCAGTAGATACCGGGCACCGGTGCCATATTAGCATCGGATTATAACATGAGCCGTTACATATTGAACAGGTGGTTGCCAAAGGGGGCAACCAGAGGCCACGAAACGTTTGCCAATTGACTCAATCTGGTTGCCAAGGGCAACCGTTACTGTTGAGCCCTGGGATGTAAGCTTGAACCCAGTTGTTTCCTAGCAACACATTTCCCACGTAAGCGCCTGTTATCAAGTATACTTTATTCCCACTCCACTGTGGCATTAACCACCACAAATAAGTGCTCAACCTATAGGAAAGACTGGTTTTAATGACACTGGAAGAACAAGTGCTTTACAGAAAAGGGATCAAAACGATAGCAAACTATAAAATGAAAATAGAACATTCAAAACCAGAAAAACAATATGTACAATTAAGATTATTTGCATTAAATGTGGAGAGAAGATGGGTCGGCAGTGCCCAGGAGGTGAACTGACATCGTCCGTCTGGGACTGGAACAGGCTATCTTCCGGTTCCCAAGCTAAGTCCCTACGGACTGAACTACTATCTCATCAAGGCTGTTGTACAGTCTTGTTTATCATGTCTTAAGAACAGAGATGGGCTTGTGATGACTTTTCTTTACTTCTTAATAAATCTGATGTAGTAAGTAATCCAAAATGCACAACCGCATGTCGTTGTAGATTAAAGGCAGTTTGTTTCAACTTTAACATCCCGGGGCACAGCAGAAAACATGCTTTCATTTTGGAGCTACTTACAAGTTACTTTTTATATAGTACTATTGAAGTAACACTGCACAGGCTAAATTTGCCTATGGATGCTTTGGCTTATTTTCATCATCATTTAATCTGCAGATTTGTTTATAGTCTTAAGATTTTCAGTTTGCATTGATATAAAATAGAAACTGGGAAAATGGTTATCCAGTTAGTTGCAGATTGTCTGCCAAGTGAAATTAACTTATTGTTTCAGCTCTACAAATAACATCCTATAACCTGGATTTCTCAATCTAAGTGTTATTATTCCTTGCCTATGTGTCCTTAACTATCCGAAACCTTTTGTTCTTGTTTTAAATACCATGTTTTATTTTATGACAGAAAGGGAAAATGGCAAGGCAAAAGTAAAAGATGGCTGATATGTTTTACATCAGAGTGCATAGTCTACACAAGCTTCCTTTTTTGAGGATGTGTAAGCCCTGTGTTATCTAATGAAATGGAAAAAAGTGCCACAGAGATCAAGGAGGACAAGAAAATGATTGCTGTCGGGGGTGAACGGAAGGCCCCACCCTGTGTTTCATTGTCAGCATCTCTGGCAGGATGCAGACCTTTCACACTTGTGCACGAGACCCAGTGGAAGTTGTTGGAGTTGTTATCAACAAACAGGAGGTGAATTCACTCAGAGGCATCGTGTGTGTGTGTGTGTGTGTGTGTGTGTGTGTTGGTCATTTGTGAGAGCGTGTGTGATAGCAGGGAGCTGAAAAGGGACGTGAATAGCTGCATGAATTCATAAATGATGAATAGCGGTTTTTAGTTTATTTATTCATATAATTCTGTAAATTCGTATATTGGCAAACTTGTCTACTTAACAAATTTTTCAGGCACATTTTTATACGGTCAAGTTGCAAATATTAATGCATGTGGGGCCAAAGGCATACAGTTAATGTGTGTATGGCATATTCAGTGCTTCTTTCTGTAAAGGGGGATTCTTCCTTTAAAGCCATGAGTGTGGTTCAAGTCGTGAATTATTCATTCTCGGCACGCGCTGGCGAAATAAAGGTAAAGTGATAGCACATAGCAATCTCTTGCTTAGCTCGCTGCTGCATTTTTAAAGTGTGGACTGGCACTCAAATGTCAAAATGTTAACATTGTCTTCCCCCTTAAAACTGTTACCCTGCTCCCAGGGACCCGTTAAGGACATTTGATATGGGGGTTTGAATAATTCAGGATGATGGTTTTGGGATTGAATTGTGATCCAAGTGCAACTTCCCTATGTGTATCCCAGTGCCATCTCCTTGTGCTCAAGAAAAGGAGGAATGTTTCTGGTAAATGGAAGACTGTCCTGTTGTGGGGGAAGAGAAAAAAAAAAAAAAACGGGGAAAATACTTCTTAAGAAAAAAGCCTTTCATCTTGAAACCGGATCACTTGTAATAATGATCAATTAACTTTTTTGTTCCTTGAACTGTGCCTGCTTCTGCTTGTAACAGTCGCTGGAAGAGATTTTGCTTTTCAGATGGAAGATAAAGTAATACAAGAATAGTGAATTCCAGTGAAAAGGTGACTGCAGAATCCCTGCAGGAAGAAGGGCACTTCTGTCATTTCATGAAAAGGTCCTTTTATATATATATATATATATTTGAATTTGAAACTGCTTCCTAAGCACTGTTTGAAAAGGACTGAGATTTAGCCATCCTCTGTCTCACTCCCTAATCAGTCCCACACCTCTCACCCACTCATTCTCTGTAAATAATTCAGAACAGCCTTCTGCCTGCTCCAGTGAAGAGCATACACACAACTGATAATTGAGGATAGCTGGTGATGGTAATAGAATCGCTGCTAATGCACATTTCAGAAGTCTAGAAGGTTTAAACAACTAACTACAGTAATTCTGTCTTTAAATTTGGACATATTTTGCTAGATATTAACTTCATGTTTATCAATGCACATGACCACAAGTCCTAATGAAACCTCACTGAAGTAAACAGAGACTGTGGCAGATGAGGTGCCATATGAGTCTTCTTTAAACAAATCATCAAGTTTTATACACTAAAAAGAACAGTTATTCTCAGTATGAGCCAAATGGGTCAGTGTTTTAAAATAAGGCATGACCTTGTAGGTCAGTAGTCTGACGTTCCACTTCCGGGATTGCTCCGTTGCCACCGGAAAATCTGCCAAATTTCACTCATTTAGGTCGGATATCCATTGCCTTGGGCTTCCTTTGTGTTGCCATTTTAAACTCTGGTTGATTTATGAGGACTATGGTTAACTGCTCCTCAGATCTCTGCAGGGTGGAGGAGGGTCTGGTAAAGCGAGACTAGTAGTGACAGTAGTCAGCGCTACTTGCTTCAAGCTCTGTAAATGTGGTTAAACAGTCATGTATAGTTATGTGGACTTGTACTGCACTTGTTAAAGACTTTCCTTTTCAAGTGTCAACTTTG